>NC_059296.1:22967214-22982214 GCF_017591435.1 Portunus trituberculatus
ATACTGAATGATGAGCATGAGGTAGAGAAAGAAAGTGACAGAGGGTCAGGATAGAATGGATTTGGAGAAAAAGGCAGGACAGCAGAGATGTGGCACCACTGGGGGAGTTCACACCGACCACACCCAACCATCCACCGCTCCTTGCCTGAGTTGCCATATGACACCTCTATAGAAGGGCTATTGTATCTCACTTAACAATTATTATATATAAATTCCTTGGCAGAGTATTGGCTGCATCATCTCGTTATTTTTTCATTGCCATAAAAGAAAACCTTGTGAATCTTTTTTTTTTTCGATTATGTCATCCTTATGGTAGAAAACACTTGGGAGAACTTTCACAAGTGAAAATAATTGTGTGAGTAGAAACCTTATAAAAAAGTGGTTCAGAATGGGGAATATTGAAAAAACCTTGAGTTTTCCATTAATTATAATTATAATCAGAGAAACAAACAAATATGGTATTCCTGTGCGTTGCTATCATCGTCCAGTCCTCGTAGTGGTTCAACTATAGTTCGACACAAATATGAAGGCCGCTGAGGGGAGAGACGGCGTCGCCAAACGTCGCAGCCCCATTTATAGGATTAACACTGAAGTGTGGAGAAACGCCCATCTCTCCCGGTCTCTCTCTCTCTCTCTCTCTCTCTCTGTGGCTTGTTACTACTTCCTCCTGTTTCTTATTACTATATAATACTCTCATGCACGTTTGTGTGTGTGTGTGAGTGTGTAATCCTGCTTGCGTGAGTTTTTCAACAGTTTACGTATTGGTTCTCCTGTGACGCGGCACACACACACACACACTCTCTCTCTCTCTCTTAAATAGACAAGTAGCGTTGCATCTTTTTTGTTGTTTTATTTTACTCTTTTCCACATCACCCATGAGGTAAGAATAATAACAAACATCATTATCATCATAATAATAATAATAACAATAATGATAATAATAATAATAATAATTATTATTATTATTATTATTATTATTATTATTATTATTATTATTATTATTATTATTATTATTATTACTATATGAATAACAGTAATGTTAATTTAAATGATATATAATAATAAATTAAATATTACAATAATATTTAAGAAATAATTGTTTTAATTTATTTTCTAGGATAGAAGGTACTTTGATGTTTTAATGTTTTCCAGCAACTGTTTCCATTGTTTGGCTCCTCTAGCTGTGACATAGTTTTAGGTGTAAGTTGTTCTAAATAGCGGAAGTTTTAGATCATATGGTCCGGGGGTATTACGGTTGGTTTTTTTACCGTGAATATAATGCCTTGTTAATAATGATATTAGTGTCCAGAGCTATGTTGTTATGTAGTTTTAGTAATTTAAGGTCTTTAAATAAGGGATTAGTGTAAGCAGAGCGATGACTGTATGGCATGACACGAAGGAGAGAGAGAGAGAGAGAGAGAGAGAGAGAGAGAGAAAGGCAGCAAATGTTATCATTGCTTGTTTCACGTTTCTCTCAGATTGTATCCATGGTGTCAGCATAGACAGTTAGTTATATTTCTTCACACTGATGAGAATGTAAATGATTATATGCGTCACTGCCTGCGACGAGGGGACAAGTGCCAAAAGTAAACAACTGAGATAATCGCGTATAAAGTTAAGCTTAGTTTTTCGTAGGCAGTTCACCATCGCTTTACTTTTCTTCGTTAGTACACGCTAGACTAAGAATATACGGATAGGTGTTATATTCTCCTTAAAGGCTACCTTTACTTGGTTTTTGCATGATATTGGTCTTATTTCGCTACGTTGAATAATTAAAGAGTTATTTAATCGTGAATGCCAGTGTGTAAAACAGGAAATAATTCATGACTTTTTAGTTTTAAAATGGCCCCAGAAACCTTAGGATAAAGACAGCCTATTAACATGCAGCATCTCTTAATATTTAATCAAGGACAGACTCAATCTCTTTAGTACGACACTCAATTATAAGAATTTTAGTGATTCCTGCTGGATCAGTTTCCCGGTCTTGGCTGTCCCGACTCTCAAAGGATGGACAAATCTGCCAAGCGTACAATACTTTCCGCTTTTCTCTCTCTCTCTCTCTCTCTCTCTCTCTCTCTATCTATCTCTCGCAAGCCTTGTCTGTAATGAGAAACTCGACGAGAGCTACGTAAATTTACTACACAGCCTCAACGCAGCTGGGCTGCGGGAACTAATCTCTCTCTCTCTCTCTCTCTCTCTCTCTCTCTCTCTCTCTCTCTCTCTCTCTCTCTCTCTCAGCAAAATACTGAATGATGAGCATGAGGTAGAGAAAGAAAGTGACAGAGGGTCAGGATAGAATGGATTTGGAGAAAAAAGGCAGGACAGCAGAGATGTGGCACCACTGGGGGAGTTCACACCGACCACACCCAACCATCCACCGCTCCTTGCCTGAGTTGCCATATGACACCTCTATAGAAGGGCTATTGTATCTCACTTAACAATTATTATATATAAATTCCTTGGCAGAGTATTGGCTGCATCATCTCGTTATTTTTTTCATTGCCATAAAAGAAAACCTTGTGAATCTTTTTTTTTTTTCGATTATGTCATCCTTATGGTAGAAAACACTTGGGAGAACTTTCACAAGTGAAAATAATTGTGTGAGTAGAAACCTTATAAAAAAGTGGTTCAGAATGGGGAATATTGAAAAAACCTTGAGTTTTCCATTAATTATAATTATAATCAGAGAAACAAACAAATATGGTATTCCTGTGCGTTGCTATCATCGTCCAGTCCTCGTAGTGGTTCAACTATAGTTCGACACAAATATGAAGGCCGCTGAGGGAGAGACGGCGTCGCCAAACGTCGCAGCCCCATTTATAGGATTAACACTGAAGTGTGGAGAAACGCCCATCTCTCCCGGTCTCTCTCTCTCTCTCTCTCTCTCTCTGTGGCTTGTTACTACTTCCTCCTGTTTCTTATTACTATATAGTTCTCTCATGCACGTTTGTGTGTGTGTGTGAGTGTGTAATCCTGCTTGCGTGAGTTTTTCAACAGTTTACGTATTGGTTCTCCTGTGACGCGGCACACACACACACACACTCTCTCTCTCTCTTAAATAGACAAGTAGCGTTGCATCTTTTTTGTTGTTTTATTTTACTCTTTTCCACATCACCCATGAGGTAAGAATAATAACAAACATCATTATCATCAATAATAATAATAATAATAATAATAATAATAATAATAATTATTATTATTATTATTATTATTATTATTATTATTATTATTATTATTATTATTATTATTATTACTATATGAATAACAGTAATGTTAATTTAAATGATATATAATAATAAATTAAATATTACAATAATATTTAAGAAATAATTGTTTTAATTTATTTTCTAGGATAGAAGGTACTTTGATGTTTTAATGTTTTCCAGCAACTGTTTCCATTGTTTGGCTCCTCTAGCTGTGACATAGTTTTAGGTGTGTTGTTCTAAATAGCGGAAGTTTTAGATCATATGGTCCGGGGGTATTACGGTTGGGTTTTTTTTACCGTGAATATAATGCCTTGTTAATAATGATATTAGTGTCCAGAGCTATGTTGTTATGTAGTTTTAGTAATTTAAGGTCTTTAAATAAGGGATTAGTGTAAGCAGAGCGATGACTGTATGGCATGACACGAAGGAGAGAGAGAGAGAGAGAGAGAGAGAGAGAGAGAGAGAGAGAGAGAGAAAGGCAGCAAATGTTATCATTGCTTGTTTCACGTTTCTCTCAGATTGTATCCATGGTGTCAGCATAGACAGTTAGTTATATTTCTTCACACTGATGAGAATGTAAATGATTATATGCGTCACTGCCTGCGACAAGGGGACAAGCGCCAAAAGTAAACAACTGAGATAATCGCGTATAAAGTTAAGCTTAGTTTTTCGTAGGCAGTTCACCATCGCTTTACTTTTCTTCGTTAGTACACGCTAGACTAAGAATATACGGATAGGTGTTATATTCTCCTTAAAGGCTACCTTTACTTGGTTTTTGCATGATATTGGTCTTATTTCGCTACGTTGAATAATTAAAGAGTTATTTAATCGTGAATGCCAGTGTGTAAAACAGGAAATAATTCATGACTTTTTAGTTTTAAAATGGCCCCAGAAACCTTAGGATAAAGACAGCCTATTAACATGCAGCATCTCTTAATATTTAATCAAGGACAGACTCAATCTCTTTAGTACGACACTCAATTATAAGAATTTTAGTGATTCCTGCTGGATCAGTTTCCCGGTCTTGGCTGTCCCGACTCTCAAAGGATGGACAAAGCTGCCAAGCGTACAATACTTTCCGCTTTTCTCTCTCTCTCTCTCTCTCTCTCTCTCTCTCTCTCTCTCTCTCTCTATCTATCTCTCTCGCAAGCCTTGTCTGTAATGAGAAACTCGACGAGAGCTACGTAAATTTACTATTAGCCTCAACGCAGCTGGGCTGCGGAACTAATCTCTCTCTCTCTCTCTCTCTCTCTCAGCAAAATACTGAATGATGAGCATGAGGTAGAGAAAGAAAGTGACAGAGGGTCAGGATAGAATGGATTTGGAGAAAAAGGCAGGACAGCAGAGATGTGGCACCACTGGGGAGTTCACACCGACCACACCCAACCATCCACTGCTCCTTGCCTGAGTTGCCATATGACACCTCTATAGAAGGGCTATTGTATCTCACTTAACAATTATTATATATAAATTCCTTGGCAGAGTATTGGCTGCATCATCTCGTTATTTTTTCATTGCCATAAAAGAAAACCTTGTGAATCTTTTTTTTTTTTTCGATTATGTCATCCTTATGGTACAAAACACTTGGGAGAACTTTCACAAGTGAAAATAATTGTGTGAGTAGAAACCTTATAAAAAAGTGGTTCAGAATGGGGAATATTGAAAAACCTTGAGTTTTCCATTAATTATAATTATAATCAGAGAAACAAACAAATATGGTATTCCTGTGCGTTGCTATCATCGTCCAGTCCTCGTAGTGGTTCAACTATAGTTCGACACAAATATGAAGGCCGCTGAGGGGAGAGACGGCGTCGCCAAACGTCGCACCCCATTTATAGGATTAACACTGAAGTGTGGAGAAACGCCCATCTCTCCCGGTCTCTCTCTCTCTCTCTCTCTCTCTCTGTGGCTTGTTACTACTTCCTCCTGTTTCTTATTACTATATAATACTCTCATGCACGTTTGTGTGTGTGTGTGAGTGTGTAATCCTGCTTGCGTGAGTTTTTCAACAGTTTACGTATTGGTTCTCCTGTGACGCGGCACACGCACACACACACACTCTCTCTCTCTCTCTTAAATAGACAAGTAGCGTTGCATCTTTTTTGTTGTTTTATTTTACTCTTTTCCACATCACCCATGAGGTAAGAATAATAACAAACATCATTATCATCATAATAATAATAATAATAATAATAATAATAATAATAATAATTATTATTATTATTATTATTATTATTGTTATTATTATTATTATTATTATTATTATTACTATATGAATAACAGTAATGTTAATTTAAATGATATATAATAATAAATTAAATATTACAATAATATTTAAGAAATAATTGTTTTAATTTATTTTCTAGGATAGAAGGTACTTTGATGTTTTAATGTTTTCCAGCAACTGTTTCCATTGTTTGGCTCCTCTAGCTGTGACATAGTTTTAGGTGTAAGTTGTTCTAAATAGCGGAAGTTTTAGATCATATGGTCCGGGGGTATTACGGTTGTTTTTTTTTTACCGTGAATATAATGCCTTGTTAATAATGATATTAGTGTCCAGAGCTATGTTGTTATGTAGTTTTAGTAATTTAAGGTCTTTAAATAAGGGATTAGTGTAAGCAGAGCGATGACTGTATGGCATGACACGGAGAGAGAGAGAGAGAGAGAGAGAGAGAGAGAGAGAGAGAAAGGCAGCAAATGTTATCATTGCTTGTTTCACGTTTCTCTCAGATTATATCCATGGTGTCAGCATAGACAGTTAGTTATATTTCTTCACACTGATGAGAATGTAAATGATTATATGCGTCACTGCCTGCGACGAGGGGACAAGCGCCAAAAGTAAACAACTGAGATAATCGCGTATAAAGTTAAGCTTAGTTTTTCGTAGGCAGTTCACCATCGCTTTACTTTTCTTCGTTAGTACACGCTAGACTAAGAATATACGGATAGGTGTTATATTCTCCTTAAAGGCTACCTTTACTTGGTTTTTGCATGATATTGGTCTTATTTCGCTACGTTGAATAATTAAAGAGTTATTTAATCGTGAATGCCAGTGTGTAAAACAGGAAATAATTCATGACTTTTTAGTTTTAAAATGGCCCCAGAAACCTTAGGATAAAGACAGCCTATTAACATGCAGCATCTCTTAATATTTAATCAAGGACAGACTCAATCTCTTTAGTACGACACTCAATTATAAGAATTTTAGTGATTCCTGCTGGATCAGTTTCCCGGTCTTGGCTGTCCCGACTCTCAAAGGATGGACAAATCTGCCAAGCGTACAATACTCCGCTTCCTCTCTCTCTCTCTCTCTCTCTCTCTCTCTCTCTCTCTCTATCTCTCGCAAGCCTTGTCTGTAATGAGAAACTCGACGAGAGCTACGTAAATTTACTACACAGCCTCAACGCAGCTGGGCTGCGGGAACTAATCTCTCTCTCTCTCTCTCTCTCTCTCAGCAAAATACTGAATGATGAGCATGAGGTAGAGAAAGAAAGTGACAGAGGGTCAGGATAGAATGGATTTGGAGAAAAAGGCAGGACAGCAGAGATGTGGCACCACTGGGGGAGTTCACACCGACCACACCCAACCATCCACCGCTCCTTGCCTGAGTTGCCATATGACACCTCTATAGAAGGGCTATTGTATCTCACTTAACAATTATTATATATAAATTCCTTGGCAGAGTATTGGCTGCATCATCTCGTTATTTTTTTTCATTGCCATAAAAGAAAACCTTGTGAATCTTTTTTTTTTTCGATTATGTCATCCTTATGGTACAAAACACTTGGGAGAACTTTCACAAGTGAAAATAATTGTGTGAGTAGAAACCTTATAAAAAAGTGGTTCAGAATGGGGAATATTGAAAAAACCTTGAGTTTTCCATTAATTATAATTATAATCAGAGAAACAAACAAATATGGTATTTCTGTGCGTTGCTATCATCGTCCAGTCCTCGTAGTGGTTCAACTATAGTTCGACACAAATATGAAGGCCGCTGAGGGGAGAGACGGCGTCGCCAAACGTCGCAGCCCCATTTATAGGATTAACACTGAAGTGTGGAGAAACGCCCATCTCTCCCGGTCTCTCTCTCTCTCTCTCTCTCTCTCTCTCTCTCTCTCTGCTTGTTACTACTTCCTCCTGTTTCTTATTACTATATAATACTCTCATGCACGTTTGTGTGTGTGTGTGAGTGTGTAATCCTGCTTGCGTGAGTTTTTCAACAGTTTACGTATTGGTTCTCCTGTGACGCGGCACACACACACACACACTCTCTCTCTTAAATAGACAAGTAGCGTTGCATCTTTTTTGTTGTTTTATTTTACTCTTTTCCACATCACCCATGAGGTAAGAATAATAACAAACATCATTATCATCATAATAATAATAATAACATAATAATAATAATAATAATAATTATTATTATTATTATTATTATTATTATTATTATTATTATTATTATTATTATTATTATTACTATATGAATAACAGTAATGTTATTTTAAATGATATATAATAATAAATTAAATATTACAATAATATTTAAGAAATAATTGTTTTAATTTATTTTCTAGGATAGAAGGTACTTTGATGTTTTAATGTTTTCCAGCAACTGTTTCCATTGTTTGGCTCCTCTAGCTGTGACATAGTTTTAGGTGTAAGTTGTTCTAAATAGCGGAAGTTTTAGATCATATGGTCCGGGGGTATTACGGTTGGTTTTTTTTTTACCGTGAATATAATGCCTTGTTAATAATGATATTAGTGTCCAGAGCTATGTTGTTATGTAGTTTTAGTAATTTAAGGTCTTTAAATAAGGGATTAGTGTAAGCAGAGCGATGACTGTATGGCATGACACGGAGAGAGAGAGAGAGAGAGAGAGAGAGAGAGCAGCAAAATGTTATCATTGCTTGTTTCACGTTTCTCTCAGATTGTATCCATGGTGTCAGCATAGACAGTTAGTTATATTTCTTCACACTGATGAGAATGTAAATGATTATATGCGTCACTGCCTGCGACGAGGGGACAAGCGCCAAAAGTAAACAACTGAGATAATCGCGTATAAAGTTGCTTAGTTTTCGTAGGCAGTTCACCATCGCTTTACTTTTCTTCGTTAGTACACGCTAGACTAAGAATATACGGATAGGTGTTATATTCTCCTTAAAGGCTACCTTTACTTGGTTTTTGCATGATATTGGTCTTATTTCGCTACGTTGAATAATTAAAGAGTTATTTAATCGTGAATGCCAGTGTGTAAAACAGGAAATAATTCATGACTTTTTAGTTTTAAAATGGCCCCAGAAACCTTAGGATAAAGACAGCCTATTAACATGCAGCATCTCTTAATATTTAATCAAGGACAGACTCAATCTCTTTAGTACGACACTCAATTATAAGAATTTTAGTGATTCCTGCTGGATCAGTTTCCCGGTCTTGGCTGTCCCGACTCTCAAAGGATGGACAACGCTGCCAAGCGTACGATACTTTCCGCTTTTCTCTCTCTCTCTCTCTCTCTCTCTCTCTCTCTCTCTCTCTCTCTCTCTCGCAAGCCTTGTCTGTAATGAGAAACTCGACGAGAGCTACGTAAATTTACTACACAGCCTCAACGCAGCTGGGCTGCGGGAACTAATCTCTCTCTCTCTCTCTCTCTCTCTCTCTCTCTCTCTCTCTCTCTCTCTCTCTCTCTCAGCAAAATACTGTATGATGAGCATGAGGTAGAGAAAGAAAGTGACAGAGGGTCAGGATAGAATGGATTTGGAGAAAAAGGCAGGACAGCAGAGATGTGGCACCACTGGGGAGTTCACACCGACCACACCCAACCATCCACTGCTCCTTGCCTGAGTTGCCATATGACACCTCTATAGAAGGGCTATTGTATCTCACTTAACAATTATTATATATAAATTCCTTGGCAGAGTATTGGCTGCATCATCTCGTTATTTTTTCATTGCCATAAAAGAAAACCTTGTGAATCTTTTTTTTTTTCGATTATGTCATCCTTATGGTACAAAACACTTGGGAGAACTTTCACAAGTGAAAATAATTGTGTGAGTAGAAACCTTATAAAAAAGTGGTTCAGAATGGGGAATATTGAAAAAACCTTGAGTTTTCCATTAATTATAATTATAATCAGAGAAACAAACAAATATGGTATTCCTGTGCGTTGCTATCATCGTCCAGTCCTCGTAGTGGTTCAACTATAGTTCGACACAAATATGAAGGCCGCTGAGGGGAGAGACGGCGTCGCCAAACGTCGCAGCCCCAATTATAGGATTAACACTGAAGTGTGGAGAAACGCCCATCTCTCCCGGTCTCTCTCTCTCTCTCTCTGTGGCTTGTTACTACTTCCTCCTGTTTCTTATTACTATATAGTTCTCTCATGCACGTTTGTGTGTGTGTGTGAGTGTGTAATCCTGCTTGCGTGAGTTTATCAACAGTTTACGTATTGGTTCTCCTGTGACGCGGCACACACACACACACACTCTCTCTCTCTCTTAAATAGACAAGTAGCGTTGCATCTTTTTTGTTGTTTTATTTTACTCTTTTTACACATCACCCATGAGGTAAGAGTTAAGGTTCGTTTTTTTTATTATAGAGGTTTTACCCTGTAGGCATAATCCTCTCTCAGCTATTTAATCAGACAGTTCTCCGTCAGAAGTGTCTTCCACATTGATAATAAAAGAATCCTCTAAGCAGAACTTGTTGACGCTGTAAATAATTAATTTCTCTTGACTATGAAGGTTGCGATGGCGAGTAGCGCGGACGAGATATTCTCCTTCCATCCTGAGCGACAGGGAGGGGAGGAGTGACTCGATTTGACCTAGGGATTATCAGCGCTCAGGGAGGTTGACCTCACCCATGTCGAACCTTGAAAAGTAGCACCGCTGGAGAGCAGTGGTGCTACATTTTGTGGTATCTATACAAAATTATTGTCTTCATTACACTAAAACAATATTCAAAGCTCTCTATACATCCTTATTAGAAATTTAGAGGAATACACTTTTATGACGGTTCATTAAGATGTAAGATAATAATGAGATCGAAACATGTGCTACGATGCTTGGCGCCGCCGCAACCGGGGAATCCCCTTTAGGTCTCCCCCCCCATCAGCGGCCTTCATATTTGAATCCGACTATAGCATCAGTGATATTGTGTCTGTACTGTTGTGGCAGGGCCATAGATCATCACCAGCTATCTGAAAATATAAAACAAAAAATAATAGTAATGATGATGATGATAATAGTAATAATAATAATAATAATAATAATATTATTATTATTATTATTATTATTATTATTATTATTATTATTATTATAAGAATACACTAAAATAATAATGATGATAACAATACTACTACTACTACTACTACTACTAATAATAATAATAATACAAAAAAAAAGAACAAGACGAAGTGGATGTAATAGTAGTAGTAGTAGTAGTAGTAGTAATAATATAGTAGTAGAGACAGTATATTAGTAGTAGTAGTAGTAATATAGTAGTAGAGACAGTATATTATTATTATTATTATTATTATTATTATTATTATTATTATTATTATTATTATTATTATTATTAGTAGTAGTAGTAGCAGTAGTAGTAGTAGTAGTAGTAGTACCAGCATAGTAGTAATATAGTAGTAGTAGTGGCTGTAGTAGTAGCAGTAGTAGTAGTAATTCTAGCAATAATAATGATAATAATAACAATAATAATAATAATAATAATAATAATAATAATAATAATAATAATAATAATAATAATAACAATAATAATAAAATTGTAATAGTAATAATAATATTAAAAATAATGATAATAATAATAATAATAATAATAATAAAATAATAGTTAAATAAATAAATTGACTAAAACCAATTATTGGTTTCAAAGAGTTAATGACATAACTTAATGATACACTAAATTTTGTATGAAAACAGTATTGCACTTATTATTTTCTTCACGATAAAAACATCAACTTACCTTGTTAATCAAATTCCAATAAATCGTTGTCTGCATCCCGTTCCGTGTCTTTCTCATTTGGTGTAGGCAGTAGACTTGCAGCAACCTGGCTCTCCTGGTGTGAAAGTAGTTCCTTGATATAGGGGTAGTTTTCTGCTTCGATGGAAGAAAGAAACAAATATGGTATTCCTGTGTTTTACAATCCTCGTAGTGGTTCAAAGTGCAGGCTGCCTTAGCGAGGGCATCATCAACTCTGTCGTGGTGAGCAAGATTGACGTGAGAAGGAACCCACACAAATTTGATGGTAATACTCCTGGCATGCCCCAAAGTCAAGAGAGACAGAACAGAGTTTAGAAGAGCAGGGAACTGTGGGGTGACGCTTGAAAGGGCCCTGAGAGCAGATTGAGAGTCACAGATAATGACTGCACTCAGCCCGCGCCGACACAGAAAGCGGGCTGCATCCAGAATGCCACAAAGCTCGCAGTAGGTGGAGGAGGACGAATCTGGAAGACGCCGGCCCACCCAGCCTCCAGGAGGAGCATCCATATCAGTGAAGACAGCACATCCTGCCTGGCCATTGGACTGCACGGAACCCTCAGCATAGATGGAGCGAGGCATGGGAAGGGAGGCTAGTACCGCGGCAACAGACTCCAGTACCAGTTACCGGTGGAGTGCAGGAAGAGCAGCAGTGGTAGTCGGGGTGTAGTGAACGTCAGGTACGATTAACCGCCAGGGTGGGGGACCAGGCTCCTCCTCCTCCTCTTCTTCGGGGATGTCGACGGCCAGGTCACGAAGCACCGAGATGACAGTCTCGAGGAGGAGTCTACCACCAGACTGAAGAGGAGGCAGACGAGAGGGGCGAGGTAAGTCACGTCTCACAACCTGTGAGTAGTGAGGCGCCAGCTGCGGAGAGTAAAGACATTTAGCAGTGAAGCGGGTGAAAATGTAGAGAATTCTATCGTAGAGAGGAGGGAGATAAAGTGCAGCCTGCATGTTGGCAACTCTAGTGGATAATGGACAACCAAGAATGGTACGCATGGCGTTATTTTGAAACAACTCCAGAGGTTGTAAACAAGACTTGAGAAGTTGTATAAGAGCTGGGAAGAGATAATCCACCACAGAACGAATGAAAGACATAGATGGTCCTAGCAACCGGAATAGAGATGCCAGTAGCATTATAAGTCAGCCACTGAAGAGGTGTAAGGCGCCTCTGCAGGCGAGTGACGAGATCCTGGGGGGCCGCTGCGCTGACCCGGGGAAGCACGAGGAATGTGAACTGGAGCCCCAAGGTAAAGGTACTGCCGACAGAGAGGAATGACACATGCACCAAAAGAGAACTGAGGAAACAAGGCTGGACTGATGGTAGTAAAGATCCTGCTCTTCTCAGGAGAGATGATGAAGCCACACTCAGCAGCAGCAGCATGAAAGGAAGCGAGATAAGCCTGGAGCGCTGCAGGGGAAGAAGAGTGAATGCAGATATCATCAGCATAACAGATGATCGTGACACCAGGAACGTCAAGCAAAATAAAAAGCAGACGGTACATGCAAACATTAATAAGAAATGGACTGAGTACCCCACCTTGTGGCGTACCGAGACTGAAATCTTTATAGGAGCTATAAGAACCACGGAAAAAAACCCGGGAAGACCTGTGACGGAGATATGCCCGTATCCACTATAGGAATATATATATATATATATATATATATATATATATATATATATATATATATATATATATATATATATATATATATATATATATATATATATATATATATATATATATATATATATATATATATATATATATATATATATATATATATATATATATATATATATATATATATATATATATATATATATATATATATATATATATATATATATATATATATATATATATATATATATATATATATATATATATATATATATATATATATATATATATATATATATATATATATATATATATATATATATATATATATATATATATATATATATATATATATATATATATATATATATATATATATATATATATATATATATATATATATATATATATATATATATATATATATATATATATATATATATATATATATATATATATATATATATATATATATATATATATATATATATATATATATATATATATATATATATATATATATATATATATATATATATATATATATATATATATATATATATATATATATATATATATATATATATATATATATATATATATATATATATATATATATATATCTATAGTGGATACGGGCATATCTCCGTCACAGGTTTTCCTGGGTTTTTTCCGTGGTGCTTATAGCTCTTATAAAGATTTATATATATGTATATATATATATATATATATATATATATATATATATATATATATATATATATATATATATATATATATATATATATATATATATATATATATATATATATATATATATATATATATATATATATATATATATATATATATATATATATATATATATATATATATATATATATATATATATATATATATATATATATTGTGATGGGCACCGTCTTAATCCCCTTTAATTTATCATTTCATTATATGTGTAGCCTATGCCACCTATTACGGGCCCCTCGGGCTGTTCTGTTGAGCAGACAACCAGCATCTCTCTCCCTGCTTCTCGTTGCGAGTGGGACTCAGTACAGAGTTAGCCTTCAGCGGAGATAGACACGCACCCTCGTCGGTCTGGCACAGTGTTAGAGAGATTCGTGTTGCTGGGCTTCTCTTGTTACTCATAAGTCATTGGTCTGGGAGTTGTGCCCTCCTGTTGAGTAGCTGGCTTGCTACTGGGTAGACCGTGACTGTTAGAGCAACGGGCTTGTTGCTCTAGGAGAAGTGTAGTTGGTTTGGCTGCACTTCTGTTTTGCATCCGTCCTGTATTGTGGCGGCAACGCGTGGGAGAGACGCGGCATTGTCTCGTCCTGTTTGTCGTTGTGGTGGCCGTGGTCACCAGGGTTTTTGGTGGGCGGCTGTGTGCCCCCATCATCTGTTGTGTAGTATCAATAGTATACTGTTTATAGTACCATCCAGTCTTCAGCGGAGTTAACACGTACGATCTCGGCACACTAAGAGACACGTGTGGCTGGACTGTGCTTTACAAGTACTCATTAGTCATTGGTCGGGGAGTTGTGCCCTCCTGTTGAGTTGCTGGCTTGTTACTGGGTAGACCGTGACTGTTAGAGCAACGGGCTTGTTGATCTGGGAGAGGTGTAGTAAGTTTGGCTGCATTTCTCGTGCGTTCATCCACTCGGGTGGAGCGACGCGGAGGGACGTGTTATTGTTTCGTCCTGCTTTTGCTGTTGGTGGTTGTAGTCACCAGTGGGGTTTGGTGGGCGGCTGTGTGCCCCCACCATCTTTTGTATAGTTTCAGTAGTATACTGTATTGTAGTGGTAGTAGCCACGCACACTATTGAATGCTGAGAGGCTTCATGTCGGCCAGTGGTGCGTAGTTGTCGTCTGCTAGACTTGTCTGCGACGAGTATTTGGACTCCGTGTATAGTTGGTGTCACCCGTATGTGGTGTCTGGGCTTGTGTGTACATCACCGGATGTGCTGTACACATCATATATTGCAGTAGTAGTAGGCCAGGGATGTCAGTCTGACAGGTGTTAGTAAGCACTTGTTGTAGTAAGATAGTATAGTAATATACCGCGCGGGTT
Source organism: Portunus trituberculatus (assembly GCF_017591435.1). Classification (NCBI taxonomy): domain Eukaryota; kingdom Metazoa; phylum Arthropoda; class Malacostraca; order Decapoda; family Portunidae; genus Portunus; species Portunus trituberculatus. The sequence goes on from NC_059296.1 coordinate 22,982,103, forward strand.
TGTTCCGGTCTGTGAGTTATCACAGTCTGTGGACAAGGCGTGCGGAGAGGCATTAATACTTCATAGAGAAGTGGGTGGAATTGTCCTTGTGGGCGGTTTCTCTAGGGGATAT
>NC_059296.1:22987214-23003831 GCF_017591435.1 Portunus trituberculatus
TGAACATGGATTTGTGAAAATACTAGTGTATTCATTTTAGAAGTGTAATTATGGTGGATTTGTTCAATCCAATTTATTCTTCGGTATTAATTAAAACTATATAATCTTTTTACAAACAGAACACACACACACACACACACACACACACACACACACACACACACAGTCAGTGGAGTAAAGTATCAAGTGGAGTGCCGCAGGGGTCAGTGTTAGCCCCCATTATGTTCCAGGTATATGTAAACGATATACAGTATGGAGTGACCAGCTATATCAATTTATTTGCTGATGATGCCAAGTTGTTCAGAATAATTAAGACTGTTTGCTACTGCAGGAAGATATAGACAAAATTTATGAGTGGAGTAAGAAGTGGAAAATAGAATTCAACGCCAAGAAATGCCATGTAATAGAATTAGGATAGAGTATGAGAACACCAGTATGGACCTATTTGATGGGAGAGGAACAAATAATGAAGTCTAAAGAAGAAAAAGATCTGGGAGTGGTTATACAAGAAACGTTGAGCCCTGAAAAACTCATAAGTAAAATATTTGGAACAATGTATAGTTTGGCTAATATTACGGTGGCATTTCAATACCTGGACAAGGACATGATAAAAGAAAATTATTACGAGTATGATTTGTCCACAGTTGCAATATACAGCAGTGGGGTGGTCGCCGAGTTGAAAAAGTATATGAGAAAATTAGAACGGATTCAGAGGATAGCTACAAAGATAGTGCCAGAAATTAAGGATCTAACATATGAGGAAGGAAATGGGATTGCCAACCTTACAAGATAGAAGAGAAAGAGGGGATCTAATAATAATGTATAAAATAATTAATGGCATTGAAAAAGATAGACAAGCAAGACCTGGTGTTGGTGGCACATGAAGCTGGAAGGACAAGACATGCAAAGATCATGAAGAGACATTGTGTGAAGGATATTGGAAAATACAGTTTTCCACATGGAACGATGGAAAAATTAAATGCATTGAGTGATGAAGTTGTAACAACACATAATGTGTATAACTTAAAAAAAAAATAGATAAATGGAGATATGGAGATGACACTATGAGCCCTGCTCGAACCCTGTACAACCCAACTAGGTAAATACACACTCAGCTCATTTACCGGCTTCTGAACTATTCACTGAGACACAGCAGACCAGTGAGTTCAGAGATTGTTAAACGAGATAATTCTCAAACTTACTAAGGTCGACCATGACATTGCAATGTTCCCACAAGTCTGCATGGCTCCACAATATCCAACAAATGCCACACCATCGTCACCTGCCACTTAAAGATGCCCCTTCCACAAAATTACGCTATTTAATACAACAAAAGACACATAACACTGAGTGATTTAGGGTTTGTTAAATAGGTAGGTAGATAGATAGATAGATAGACAGATAGATTGATCCGTAAGGTAGAACGATAGATAGACAGATACATTGACCCGTAGCTGGTAATAGTGAACTAAGAGGAGATGGGTACGTGGCATTGAAACTACTGGCCGATGACAAATTCTGCTCAACTAGCTAGATGCTGTATAGAATTTTGTACATTACGTATACATGTCAGGAATGACATCAGTTTGTAGATCTCGTATGAAGGCAGAAAATATCCTTCTAAGCATTTCAAGAATAGTGTGGAGTGTGGACCTGGTACATCAATACATCTCTAAGGCTGAGTTACATTTATGGCAACCAAGGACTGTTAGCCTTATTCATCATTTTCCATTCCCTAAGACTGATTCACAATACACTTTAAATCCATGTAATATTCAGAATGCTTCTGGTATATGGTTACTATGAAGATGGGAGGAAATTTATTCGTGAAATATTTTATTTATTATATGCCCTTCATCAACTAACTCTTATTCTCTTAACATAATCTTTCTTCGTTACTGCTACACCTGGTCTTTCTCATGTCGAAAAAGAATGTTTACAATACGAGTATCACTGATGACCGGCTTGGGAACCGCAGATCTGTTAGAGTAATATCTGTGAAAATCACCATCTGCTGTCACGCGGCTAAGAGCGCCTTCTGCATCGTGCTATGAAGCAACAGGAATAACAAGGTTATCTCAAGGCAGCACATATTCGGGTGTGAAAGGGGCCCTCAACCACCGAACACAAATTTGTGTGCTGCGAGTGTTCTGCAGTCAATGGATGATGCTTACAGTAATTCCACCTGAATATATTGTTTCAGATTGTATGGTTCATATGAAACGCCCCATCTTTTTTTTACTTGATGTAGTCAGTATGTATAATACACCTCAAGTGTGTGTGACTGCATACACTGTATTATAACAAAAAATAACTTTCAATGTTTGCTTAAGTCTCGTATACACTATGCTGACGCGTTCGGGTATTGCACCAAGTAGTGATCGTATACACTCCGTAGAAAAGCGGAGCTGGTACGTGTCAACCTGAGTGTCCACTGCTTGAATATTATTATTATTTTTTTTCTTTCAATATCTTGAAATATTAGTTAGTTGCTTGAAAGCTTTAAAGACAAAAGAATGAATAAATCTTGAAAATTATTACCTTTCAAAAAAATATATATATATATATGAGAGAGAGAGAGAGAGAGAGAGAGAGAGAGAGAGAGAGAGAGAGAGAGAGAGACGGAGACGGAGACGTTTTACTGAGACATGGTTGTCTTTTTTTGTTTTTGTTTTTAGATTTTTGAAAACTTTTGCTGTTGCCTTAGCAAAAGGGTTCTCAAACTTTTGAACTCGTCGACCTAATGAAGTTTCAATATTTCTATCGACCCCGTATCTTTTACTTCGAAGAAAATAATTACGATGGCAAAATTCATGTGCAGTAGTAGTAGTAGTAGTAGTAGTAGTAGTAGTAGTAGTAGCAGAAGTAGTAGTAGTAGCAGTGATAGTAGTAGTAGTAGTTTCTTTTACATCAATGATGGGGGTCAAAGGAAAAAAAATAATAATAAAACGTCATTTACCACACCGAAAAGAAAAGGAACACGGTTTATTATAACCAAATCATAATCTAAAATATAGAATATCCAGATGGAAGCTTCAGTGATCCCTTCGACCCCAGCAGTAATTAACATTCACTGTCTCCATGGTTATTCAGCGATTCCCTTTCGATCTCCTGGATATTCATCGACACCTTTTCGACCCCTTAGATATTCATCGACCTCTTGTATGGTTCTTTCGATTCCTGTGGGTCGATATCGACCGCTTTCAGAACCACTGCCTTTGACATATCAAAAGCTTTTTATTAGAGTCTGTTCCAGTGAGAAGATAATGAAGTTTACTAGTAAAGAAATGGTATTCTACAGATTAAAGTTTTGATCTAATGCTAATGAAGAAATACTTGAGGGAAGTACTAGAACATTTAAGGTAGGTCCCAAGTGTGCGTGTGTGTGTGTGTGTGTGTGTGTGTGTGTGTGTGTGTGTGTGTGTGTGTGTGTGTGTGTGTGTGTGTGTGTGTTTATTTGCGTGCGTGTGCAAATTATAGTACAGTTTTTATGAAGGAATATTTAAAATACATGAAAACCATCATACTTGTAATAATTTTTATTTAACGTGTTATACTTTTATGATGGCAATGCTATACAGTTCATACTGTATTGGCAGTAATCCAATCCACAAAGTAGGCCACTTCCGTGTAGACTCCTGGGTAATTGGGGCGCGCACAGCCATAACCCCAAGACACAATGCCTGTAAGGTATCCCTTGCACACCATAGGACCACCAGAGTCCCCCTGGCAGGCGTCCTTTCCTCCCTCAGGATATCCAGCACAGATCATGGAATCCTCAATACCAGTGTAAGATGTTCTACATTCTTCATCAGACACAGTAGGAACATGAACCTTCTGTAGAATTGTAGCAGCACTTCCTCCCTCTGACAAAGCTCCCCATCCCGTAACAGTGCAATCAACGCCTACAAGGTTTTTTTCTTCTTGAAGACCTATGGGATTAACGTACTCGTCATAAACCATTGCTTCCGGAAAGTGAATGAGGGCGACGTCGTTAATGAGTAATACACTGTCAAAATGTGGATGGAGGATGATCTCATCCAGTTTTCGTGGCTGCTCGGAACCATCATTCACCTCCAGATAGTATTCACCTGCCACAGCCTGGAAAGAAATTAATCTCATTTAATATATTTTGAGTACATATGAAAGTAATTTTTGTGTTTCAAGTGGGGATTAAGTTATTGTAAATACCTGGACAATCCCTGGATTAGCCACATCATACTGTAGACAGTGACAAGCAGTGATGCCCCAGTGGTCATTATAAAGAGTACCACCACAGAAGTGCCATGGCTCAGTATACGAAGTGTCTTGAAGGCTAAGCTGGTACTGAATCTCGCCGTGAAGAGTGTCCTCACCGCCAACAATCCTGTTCAGTCCCCGACGGAAGGTGGGTTTCCGGGATGGAGTGGCTGTGGCAGAAAAAAATTACTGTTCGAAATATTGTTCGACAGGCATGAAGATCAATTGCATATTGCGGTTAATATATGAAAACACTGACCCAATGCCACGGTAACAAGCAGGCAGAGTACAAGAGTCTTCATGATTGCCCAAGATGGAGAAAAGTGTATCTGCCTGCGATGATAATTCTTCTTATATGTAATAGAGTGTCCAAAGGAATGATAAATATGCTTGTGGGAAAATTTCTCATCCTTTTCCTTGTCAAGAGATGCGATATGATGATGGGATTGTAGTGAACCACACTACTACTACTACTACTACTACTACTACTACTACTACTACTACTACTACTACTACTACTACCACTACTACTACTACTACTACTACTACTACTACTACTACTACTACTACTACTACTACTACTACTACTACTACTACTGGTGCTGCTGCTACTGCTACCACTACTACTACCACCACGCTAATCCGGCCCAGGTGTGGAACTACCTAAGCCGGGCCAGGTGCAGTGACCTGACCCCAGCTGGACGGTGTGAGGTCATGGGCCGGATGCTCAGCCAAGGACTCCCCAGTCAGCACCGAAACTCCGGGACATACCCACCACTCGACTCATCTCCGCTCGCCTTTGTGTACACTAATAAACAGCAGTAATGTACATCTCTAGTTTACCTCTCCATCCGTGTCTTGGCTAGTCAGAGAATACTACATTTGGTGACCCCGAGAGTGTAGCCTTGACGCGTGATGGAGCAGTGCAGTGCATTCAGTGACATATTGCGTGTGCCGCCCTTCACCTATGATGTCGAGGCCTGGTTCCTGCACCTCGAAGCTGTGTGGGCCGGCGCGGACCTCCCGGACCTCCAGCGATACCAGGCGGTTGTCCGGCCACTCCCCTCAGAAGTGGTCGCTCGTCTGTACAGTGTCCTCTCCAACCTGCCGGAGGCAGACAGGTATGGCGCCCTTAAGTCGGCCATCACGGGGGCTTTTGGGCAGTCCCGCGAAGCCTGTTTCGCCGCACTTGACTCAGCTCGGTATGACGGCGGCCACCCGTCGCCACTCCTGGCGAGGCAGGGTTCCCGTGGTCGGAGGAGATGGTGCGCCACAAACTCTCCTCTCTCCTGCCGCAGCCTGTCCGTCTCTAGCTGGCGGCTGCCCCACAGGCCCTCTCCTTGGAGGAATTTTCGGCCCTCGTAGACAGAGTGCACGAGGCCCACGTGGTGTCGCCCCCCCAGCAGACCCCCGCCCTGGCCTGCCTGTGCCGCGTCAACGCCGCGTCCCCGACGGACCAGCCACCCGCACCAGCGGAATATCACTCTCTCTCCACGTCCTCCAGCAACAGGCGGCGGTGACCTCTGGGACTCGCCGTAACCCACCCCTGGCTGCAGTGCCCAGCTCCACCGAGACCCGCCTTGCTTCGGTGGAGGCCTCCCTGCGGCCCCTGGAAGCTCTGCTCGCCCGCCCTCCTACCCAGACGGACGCTGGGGTCAGTTTCTACCACAGGCGTATCAGGGAGGAGGCACGCAGCTGCCGACCGCCATGTGCTTAGCCTTGCCAGGGAAACGGGGCGGGCAGGGGTCGCTAACACCATTGCCCGCCCCAGCTGTACAGCCTGCCCCGGGCCCCACGGAATCTGCACCGCCTCCGCCACTGGCCCCGCAGTGTTCCATGACGCGCCCGCGTCCCCTGGACGGCCTACTGTCGCCCACACGTCTTCCCCGACAGCGAAGCAGCGGTCCCGGAATGGCCGGGCCCCGTCTCCTCCACCATCACGTCTGCAGCCTACTGGTGGCCGGGCTTCCGCGCAGCCCACCCATCTGCGAGTCTCAGCTGAGCGCGCCCCTTTGCAGCCTTCGGTCGGCGCCAGGCACCCCTACTGGTCCGCTCCTCCGCAGCTCGCGGAGGGTTTTGCCTCGGTCCCTCCGCCGGGGCCCCGTCAGCCCACTCCCAGCTCTTCTGACTCCCCTGCGCCGTCACCTCCGCCGCAGCACCCAAAGTGGTGTCCCGCCAGCCAGCGCCCTCTTTCTCTGGGTAAGAGACATTTGCTCCGGGGCCCGTTTTCTGGTGGATTCCGGGGCAGAGGTGAGTGTGGTTCCGGCAGCGGACACTGACCGCCGCGCCCAACCCCGTACGGCGTACGACCTCCTGGCCGCCAACCGCACCCCGATCGCGACGTATGGGACCCAGACGCGTCGCGTGGCCCTCCTGCCCGGCAGCCGTTTCCCGTGGGCATTTGTGGTGGCGGACGTGGAGCAGGCAATCCTGGGGATGGATTTTCTCGCTGCTCACGACCTCCTGGTGGATCCACGCCGCAGATGCCTCCTACACCAGCCCTCGGCCACTATCATCCACGCGGAGCCCTGCGCGCAGCCGACGCCGTCCTCACCACCCTCCGCCAAGCGACGCAGTTCGAGGCCTGTGCTTCGCTCGGCCCCGGCGGCTGCCCCCGGAACGTCTTCACGCTGCGCGCAAGGAGTTTGACCTCATGCTGGAGGAAGGCATTGTGCGCCCGTCTGTCAGCAACTGGGCGTCGCCACTTCACATGGTGCCCAAGGCCCAGGATGGAGAATGGCGGGCTTGAGGGGATTACAGGGCCCTTAACGCCATGACCCGCCCCGACAGATACCCCATCCCCCACGTGCTGGACTTCCACACCAAGCTCCATGGCAAGTCTATCTTCTCGAAGATCGACCTCCAGCGGGCGTTCCACCAGATTCCTGTGGCAGAGGACGACGTTCCGAAGACCGCGGTGATTACGCCCTTCGGATTGTTCGAATACCCCTTTATGAAATTCGGTCTTCGCAACGCCGCCCAGACCTTCCAGCGGTTCATGGACAGGGTTCTGAGAGGGTTGGACTTCGTCGTCGTTTACATCGATGACATTCTCATCGCGTCCTCCTCGCCTCAGCAGCATGCAGTCCACCTGCGGCAGGTGCTTAGTCACCTTCAGGACCACGGCCTCAAACTCCACCCTCAGAAGTGCGTGTTGGGCGTTCCGTCCGTGGAGTTTCTGGGCCACAAGGTGAGTGCGGAGGGTCTGGAGCCCCTCCCCCAGAAGGAGGCAGCCATTGAGGATTTCCTGCGCCCCACGACCGTCAGGAAATTCAGGGAATTCCTGAGGGAGCTCTTGGCAGTGTACGAGGCCGTGCGTCACTTTCGCCACTTCCTGGAGGGCCGTGAGTTCCACGTGCTCATCTCTGAGTTCACCACGGACCTCAGGCACATTCAGGGGGAGGAAAACACAGTGGCTGATGTTCTCTCCCGTGGCGACGCTCCCTCCCGCACGGTCGCCGCCCTGTCTCGTTCTACACCTTTGGACTACGAAGCGGTGGCGGCAGCGCAAGAGGACGACCTGGAGGTATAGGCACTGCTAGAGGGGCCCACATCACTGCAGCTCGTTCAGCAGCAGCTCCCCGACTCTCCACGGCAACTCTGGTGCGATGTGTCGTGCGGGCAGGCACGCTCATATGTGCCGCGGCCGTTCCGCCAGCAGATCTTCCGCCACTACCACTCTCTCAACCATCCTGCCATTTTGGTGACGCACCGCATCATCAGCAGGCAGGCGGTCTGGCCAAGAATGAGGAAGGAAGTTAAAGAGTGGGTCCGTACCTGCCTTCCTTGCCAGGCCGCCAAGACTCACCGCCACACCCGCACGCCACTGCAGACCATCCCCACACCCACGGAACGCTTCCACACAGTTCACACAGATCTGGTTGGTCCCCTTCCACGTTGCCGCGGCCACCGGTACCTCCTCACCTGTGTAGACCGGACCACACGCTGGGGTACCGCGATTCCGATGCCTGACAGCACGGCGGAGTGTACGGCCGCCCACTTCCTCTCAGGGTGGGTGTCAAACTTCGGGGCGCCGGTCACCATTATCACCGACCAGGGGGTGCAGTTCGAGTCTCACGCCTAGGTTGAGCTCATGGCCTTCCTAGGCACGTCGCGCCAACGCACCACAGCCTATCACCCCCAGGCCAACGTCACCCTCGAGATTAAGGGCCGTCCGTACGTCGCTTCCTGGGACCGGGTGAAGGCGGCTCACCTGACCCCTGCTCCGCCAACGGCGCCGCCCCTGCTCCCACAGCAGCACCTTCTCCCCGTGGCGGAACTCTTACGCCTTCCTCACCCCAGGGAGGTGGTACCGTGCTGCCTGCCGCCGCGGGGCGGCACCGCGGGGATCCCCTCCTAGTCGGGGCCGGCGTCCTCACCTCGCCCCCTGGCAGACCTGGAGCCGCCGGCAAGCCCCCAACCACCACCACCCACCCCGCCTGTCTCCCACCCCCCATCTCCTCCTCCTGTCACTTCTCCCACGTCATCACCCGCTTTGGCAGGTTAAGCCAACCCCCTATTTTTTTCCAGGCCTCCCAGAGGCTCCTGGCTGCTCCCCTTATGCCTCGTTTTTTTTTTTTTTTTTTCTTCTTTGGGGGAGGGGGGGAACTGTACTGAACCACACTACTACTACTACTACTACTACTACTACTACTACTACTACTACTACTACTGCTGCCACTACTACCACCACCTCGCTGATCCGGCCCAGGTGTAGAACTACCTAAGCCGGGCCAGGTGCAGTGACCGGACCCCAGCTGGATGGTGTGAGGTCACGGGCCGGATGCTCAGCCGAGGACTCCCCATTCAGCACCGAAACTCCAGGACATACGCACCGCTCGACTGATCTCCGCTCGCCTTTGTGTACACTAATAAACAGCAGTAATGTACATCTCTAGTTTACCTCTCCACCCGTGTCTTGGCTAGTCAGAGAATACTACAGAATTTTAACGTTTTTTTTCTTAACACACAGTGAAAGCTTGCGTGCTATTGTAGTATCTGTATATTTATTACACATCAATTACAAGAACAAAGCTTCGTGGAAACTTTCGATAAATGCTTTAATTTTTTTGCCAGTATTGAAATTTTCTTGTTTCAATCCTTGCGTGTCATTCCTTATCTTTTTATGTAAAAAAAAAAAAAAGTTTTTTTTAGCGCTAAATCTTTCGTCCAGGCACCACAGTAGATAGACAGTAAGCTATGTAAAAATCATAATTGTAATAATAATGATAACAACAATAATAATAATGATAAGAATAATAATTATAACAACTATAATAATAATAACAATAATGATGATGATAATAATAATAATATTGAAAATAATAATAATAATAATAATAATGATAATAATAATGATAATGATAATAATAATAATAATGATAATAAAAATAACAATAATAATAAAAATATTAATGTCAGTAATAATAATTATAGTAATAATAACCATTATGATGATTATAATAACAATGACAATGCTACTACTACTAGTATTAATAATAATAAGAACAAGAAGAACAATAACAAATATAATAATGAAAAATATAGTAATAATAATAACCATAATATACTACTACAACTATTCTAACTATTACTACTACTACTGCTACTACTATTACTACTACTACTACTACTAATAATAATAACAAACATCATTATCATCATAATAATAATAATAACAATAATGATAATAATAATAATTATTATTATTATTATTATTATTATTATTATTATTATTATTATTATTATTATTATTATTACTATATGAATAATAGTAATGTTAATTTAAATTATATATAATAATAAATTAAATGTTACAATAACATTTAAGAAACAATTGTTTTAATTTATTTTCTAGGATAGAAGGTACTTTGATGTTTTAATGTTTTCCAGCAACTGTTTCCATTGTTTGGCTCCTCTAGCTGTGAAATAGTTTTAGGTGTAAGTTGTTCTAAATAGCGGAAGTTTTAGATCATATGGTCTAGGGGTATTACGGTTGCTTTTTTTATTTACCGTGAATATAATGCCTTGTTAATAATGATATTAGTTTCCAGAGCTATGTTGTTATGTAGTTTTAGTAATTTAAGGTCTTTAAATAAGGGATCAGTGTGAGCAGAGCGATGACTGTATGGCATGACACGAAGGAGAGAGAGAGAGAGAGAGAGAGAGAGAGGCAGCAAATGTTATCATTGCTTGTTTCACGTTTCTCTCAGATTGTATCCATGGTGTCAGCAAAGACAGTTAGTTATATTTCTTCACACTGATGAGAATGTAAATTATTATGTGCGTCACTGCCTGCGACGAGGGGACAAGCGCCAAAAGTAAACAACTGAGATAATCGCGTATAAAGTTAAGCTTAGTTTTTCGTAGGCAGTTCACCATCGCTTTACTTTTCTTCGCTAGTACACCCTAGAGGCCTAGACTAAGAATATACGGATAGGTGTTATATTCTCCTTAAAGGCTACGTTTACTTGACTTTTGCATGATATTGGTCTTATTTCGCTACGTTGAATAATTAAAGAGTTATTAAATCGGGAATGCCAGTGTGTAAAACAGGAAATAATTCATGACTTTTTAGTTTTAAAATGGCCCCAGAAACCTTAGGATAAAGACAGCCTATTAACATGCAGCATCTCTTAATATTTAATCAAGGACAGACTCAATCTCTTTAGTACGACGCTCAGTTATAAGAATTTTAGTGATTCCTGCTGGATCAGTTTCCCGGTCTTGGCTGCCCCGACTCTCAAAGGATGGACAACGCTGCCAAGCGTACGATACTTTCCGCTTTTTTCTCTCTCTCTCGCAAGCCTTGTCTGTAATGAGAAAGTCGACGAGAGCAACGTAAATTTACTACACAGCCTCAACGCAGCTGGGCTGCGGGAACTAATCTCTCTCTCTCTCTCTCTCTCTCTCTCTCTCTCTCTCTCTCTCTCTCTCTCTCAGCAAAATACTGTATGATGAGCATGAGGTAGAGAAAGAAAGTGACAGAGAGTCAGGATAGAACGGATTTGGAGAAAAAAGGCAGGACAGTAGAGATGTGGCACCACTGGGGGAGTTCCCGCCGACCGCACCCAACCATCCACCGCTCCTTGCCTGAATTGCCATATGACACCTCTATAGAAGGGCTATTGTATCTCACTTAACAATTATTATATATAAATTCCTTGGCAGAGTATTGGCTGCATCATCTCGTTATTTTTTTTCATTGCCATAAAAAAAAACCTTGTGAATCTTTTTTTTTTCCGATTATATCATCCTTATGGTACAAAACACTTGTGGTAACTTTCACAAGTGAAAATAATTGTGTGAGTAGAAACCTTATAAAAAAGTGGTTCAGAATGGGGAATATTGAAACAACCTTGAGTTTTCCATTAATTATAATTTTAATCAGAGAAACAAACAAATATGGTATTCCTGTGCGTTGCTATCATCGTCCAGTCCTCGAAGTGGTTCAACTATAGTCCGACACAAATATGAAGGCCGCTGAGGGGAGAGACCTATCGGGGATTCCCCGATTGCGGCTTCGCCAAACGTCGCAGCCCCAATTATAGGATTAACACTGAAGTGTGGAGAAACGCCCATCTCTCCCGCTCTCTCTCTCTCTCTCTCTGTGGCTTGTTACTACTTCCTCCTGTTTCTTATTACTATATAGTTCTCTCATGCACGTTTGTATGTGTGTGTGTGTGTGTGAGTGTGTAATCCTGCTTGCGTGAGTTTTTCAACAGTTTACGTATTGGTTTTCCTGTGACGCGACACACACACACTCTCTCTCTCTCTCTCTCTCTCTCTAAAATAGACAAGTAGCGTTGCATCTTTTTTGTTGTTTTATTTTACTCTTTTTCCACACCACCCATGAGGTAAGAGTTAAGGTGCGTTTTTTTTTATAGAGGTTTTACCCTGTAGGCATAATCCTCTCTCAGCTATTTAATCAGACAGTTCTCCGTCAGAAGTGTCCTCCACATTGATAATAAAAGAATCCTCTAAGCAGAACTTGTTGACGCTGTAAATAATTAATTTCTCTTGACTATGAAGGTTGCGAGTACCGCGGACGAGATATTCTCCTTCCATCCTGAGCGACAGGGAGGGGAGGAGTGACTCGATTTGACCTGGGGATTATCAGCGGTCAGGGAGGTTGACCTCACCCATGTCCAACCTTGAAAAGTAGCACCGCTGGAGAGCAGTGGTGCTACATTTTGTGGTATCTATACAAAATTATTGTCTTCATTACACTAAAGCAATATTCAAAGCTCTCTATACATCCTTATTAGAAATTTAGAGGAATACACTTTCATGACGGTTCATTAAGATGTAAGTTAATAATGAGATCGAAACATGTGCTACGATGCTTGGCGGAGCCGCAGCCGGGGAATCCCCGTTAGGTCTCGCCCCTCAGCGGCCTTCATATTTGACTATAGCATCAGTGATATTGTGTGTGTACTGCTGTGGCAGGGCCATAGATCATCACCAGCTATCTGAAAATATAAAACAAAAAAATAATAGAAATGATGATGATGATGATAATAATAATAATAATAATAATAATAATAATAATAATATTATTATTATTATTATTATTATTATTATTATTATCATCATTATTATTATCATTATAAGAATATACTAAAATAATAATGATGGTAACAATACTACTGCTACTACTACTACTAATAATAATAATAATAATACAAAAAATAAAGAACAAGACGAAGTGGATGTAATAGTAGTAGTAGTAGTAGTAGTAATAATATAGTAGTAAAGACAGTATATTAGTAGTAGTAGTAGTAATATAGTAGTACAGTTATTATTATTATTATTATTATTATTATTATTATTATTATTATTATTATTATTAGTAGCAGCAGTAGTAGTAGTAGCAGCAGTAGTAGTAGTAGTAGTAGTAGTAGTACCAGCATAGTAGTAATATAGTAGTAGTAGTGGCTGTAGTAGTAGCAGTAGTAGTAGTAATTCTAGCAATAATAATGATAATAATAACAATAATGATAATAATAATAATAATAATAATAATAATAATAATAATAATAATAATAATAATAATAATAATAATAATAATAAAATTGTAATAGTAATAATAATATTAAAAATAATAATAATAATAATAATAATAATAATAATAATAATAATAATAATAATAATAGTAATAATAATAAAATAATAGTTAAATAAATAAATTGACTAAAACCAATTATTGGTTTCAAAGAGTTAATGACATAACTTAATGATACACTAGATTTTGTATGAAGACAGTATTGCACTTATTATTTTCTTCACGATAAAAACATCAATTTACCTTGTTAATCAAATTCAAATAAATCGTTGTCTGCATCCAGTTCCGTGTCTTTCTCATTTGGTGTAGGCAGTAGACTTGCAGCAACCTGGCTCTTCTGGTGTGAAAGTAGTTCTTTGATATAGGGGTAGTTTTCTGCTTCGATGGAAGAAAGAAACAAATATGGTATTCCTGTGTTTTACAATCCTCGTAGTGGTTCAAAGTGTAGGCTGCCTTAGCAAGGGCATCAACTCTGTCGTGGTGAGCAAGATTGACGTGAGAAGGAACCCACATAAATTTGATGGTAATACCCCTGGCATGCCCCAAAGTCAAGAGAGACAGAACAGAGTTTACAAGAGCAGGGAACTGTGGGGTGCCGCTTGAAAGGGCCCCGAGAGCAGACTGAGAGTCACAGATAATGACTGCACTCAGCCCGCGCCGACACAGAAAGCGGGCTGCATCCAGAATGCCACAAAGCTCGCAGTAGGTGGAGGAGGACGAATCTGGAAGACGCCGGCCCACCCAGCCTCCAAGAAGAGCATCCATATCAGTGAAGACAGCAAATCCTGCCTGGCCATTGGACTGCACGGAACCGTCAGCATAGATGGAGCGAGGCATGGGAAGGGAGGCCAGTACCGCGGCAACAGACTCCAGTACCAGTTACCGGTGGAGTGCAGGAAGAGCAGCAGTGGTAGTCGGGGTGTAGTGAACGTCAGGTACGATCAACCGCCAGGGTAGGGGACCAGGCTCCTCCTCCTCCTCTTCTTCGGGGATGTCGACGGCCAGGTCACGAAGCACCGAGGTGACAGTCTTGAGGAGGAGTCTACCACCAGACTGAAGAGGAGGCAGGCGAGAGGGGCGAGGTAAGACACGTCTCACAACCTGTGAGTAGTGAGGCGCCAGCTGCGGAGAGTAAAGGCATTTAGCAGTGAAGCGGGTGAAAATGTAGAGAATTCTATCATAGAGAGGAGGGAGATAAAGTTCAGTCTGCATGTTGGCAACTCTTGTGGATAATGAACAACCAAGAATGGTACGCATGGCGTTATTTTGAAACACCTCCAGAGGTTGTAAACAAGACATGAGAAGTTGTATAAGAGCTGGGAAGAGATAATCCACCACAGAACGAATGAAAGACATAGATGGTCCTAGCAACCGGAATAGAGATGCCAGTAGCATTATAAGTCAGCCACTGAAGAGGTGTAAGGCGCCTCTGCAGGCGAGTGACGAGATCCTGAGGGGCCGCTGCACTGCTCCGGGGGAGAACGAAGAATGTGAACTGGAGCCCCAAGGTAAAGGTACTGCCGACAGAGAGGAATGACACGTGCACCAAGAGAGAACTGAGGAAGCAAGGCTGGACTGATGGTAGTAGAGATTCATGCATGCAAACATTAAAAAGAAATGGACTCAGTACCCCACCTTGTGGCGTACTGAGACATAAATCTTTATAGGAGCTATAAGCACCACGGAAAAAAAACCCGGGAAGACCTGTGACGAAGATATACCCGTATCCACTGTAGGAATATATATATATATATATATATATATATATATATATATATATATATATATATATATATATATATGATATATATATATATATATATATATATATATATATATATATATATATATATATATATATATATATATATATATATATATATATATATATATATATATATATATATATATATATATATATATATATATATATATATATATATATATATATATATATATATATATATATATATATATATATATATATATATATATATATATATATATATATATATATATATATATATATATATGAATATATATATATATATATATATATATATATATATATATATATATATATATATATATATATATATATATATATATATTACGGGTTTGCAGTACTGCCACACGGCTGCGGTTAGCTGCAACAGCTCACTAGACTGTTATCCTGGCAAAATCGCCAGCTTAGTTCCGGTCAGTAGTGGGAATTATAAAACACTCCACAGAGTCCCCACTACTATAACTCACAGCCGACGTAACCCTCAGGTTCTTTCAAGGTCGCCAACAGTGTATAATTTCCCCCACTGTAAAGGAATCTCCTCAGCAACTCCTTCCCCTCTTGTACCCAACCAAGTAGAATTTATAAATGGTAGATGTTATGTGTAACAGGGCGAGGCCTTAATACCCCCTAGAGAAACCGCCCACAAGGACAATTCCACCCACTTCTCTATGAAGTATTAATGCCTCTCCACGCCTTGTCCACAGACTGTGATAACTCACAGACTGGACAACACGCAGTATATATATATATACTATACTATCCTACTACAACAAGTGCTTACTAACACCTGTTAGACTGACATCCCTGGCCTACTACTACTGCAATATATGATGTGTACAGCACATCCGGTGATGTACACACAAGCCCAGACACCACCTACGGGTGACACCAGCTATACACGAGTCCAAATACTCGTCGCAGACAAGTCTGGCGGACGACAACTACGCACTACTGGCCGACATGAAGCCTCTCAGCATTCAATAGTGTGCGTGGCTACTACCACTACAATACAGTTTACTACTGAAACTATACAAAAGATGGTGGGGGCACACAGCCACCCAACAAAACACACTGGTGACCACAGCCACCAACAGCAACAACGGGACGAAACAATAACGCGTCCCTCCGCGTCGCCACACCTGAGTGGACGAACGCACAACAGGAAATGCAGCCCCAACCGGCTACACTTTCCTCAGGACAACAAGCCCGTTGTCCTACACAGCCACGGTCTACCCAGTAGCAAGCCAGCTACTCAACAGGAGGCACAACTCCCAGACCAATGACTAGCGAGTAACAAGAACAGCCCAGCAACACGTGTCTCTACCCTGTGCCAGAAACCAAGAGCGCACGTGTCTACCTCCGCTGAAGACTGGCTGGTTACTATAAACAGTATACTACTGATACTACACAACAGATGGTGGGGCACACAGCCGCCCACTCAAACACACTGGTGACCACGGCCACCAACAAAACAAACAGGACGAGACAAAACGTGTCTCTCCTCGCGCCACACCACGAGTGGACGAAC
>NC_059296.1:23004331-23038351 GCF_017591435.1 Portunus trituberculatus
CAGCAAAGTATGTCAGATGTGTGAGATGGGAGAGAATGAAACTGTTGAATTTGTGGTATTATAATGTGAGAAGTACGATAAAGAAAAAGGGAAATGGTGATAGTAATTATGTTAGAAGTGGGACGTAGTCTTGTGAGAATGAAATGGGCGATAGGACAGAGAGAATGCATCATTGTTGTTACTGAGACTGTATAGGGCAGGCGACAGAGACAATGATTGTGGCAGTGAAAGAGTAGGTACTTAGAGAGAAAGAATAGTGTGTATGTTGTATATTGTTCTTATGCTTGCCCTGCCCTTTGCTTCTTTCTACAACAACTGCCGTTTCAAAGACCTGCCCTGACTCAAAAAGCATCTCGGGACATCTGTACCATCAAGATCAAGATCATGTGAGGCAGATCAGGTGGTTGTGGGCGGAGCTTGTTAAAGATCAGAGCTGCACACCCTTGCTTCCGTTGACTACACCAACTTACTTTCGGTGTTCGGGTCAATGCCAAAATTAGGATTTTGTAATCAGAAATATCTGCTATTTAAATGGAAGTATTTGGTAAATTACCATTCAAAGTAATCTGTTCATCTTCACTGAAATTCCCATGAAATATTTTATGATTCAACTGCTCTGGAAAATAGTGGAACACTGATAATTTTTTTTTTTTTTATTTGTTTTATGGGAAATAGTTTGCTGTCTTTCTTTGCCCTAGTTTCATTCATCCTTTTTATTTGTTTATTAATCTGAAGAGAAATCAGTGTCTGTAAAATACACCAAAGTATCGTTTACTATATGAATCTATTGCTTGAACATGTTATCTAGTGACTAAGATAAAATGAAAAAGGTAAGATAGCAAAATTAGGTACCAAATTATTATAGGTTTATACAAATAGAGCTTAACTAATATTGGAAACACATTAACATACCTTTCTGGCCAGAGCGATGGCGTGATTGAATTCCGTTTTGTTGGTCTTCATCTCTATAAGAAAGAGTGCAGCTCCCCACTCTTCTTTGAAAATTTCGATTTCCTAAACAGACACATTAATTATTAGTGAAATAAAACTTTCTGGAGACTCAGGTACCTATATTCTTATCCAATAATATATGAGGATGTCTTTCTATAGTCCTCACTACTTTCACTCACTAAACTTTCGTTTCATTGATCAACCTTGTGAACTGGCCATCTTCCACGGACTAGAGAAATTAGTGCAACATCGTCTTCGTGTCCCTGAGTATCTTAATAATACAAGCAACATTTCAGACGTTTTCCTAAACTTTCCTACTCTTTTCCTAATCTTTCTGTCTATGCTGTTACATTGTGTTCTCCGTTGTGTTCCTCAGATCACAGCCTCTTGTGTGAATCTTGTCTATCTCCTCAATTAATTGTCAGGACTGCCTAAAAGCAGAGACGTTCTGGTACATATGGAAAGTATTATTCTGATTTTCCATGGAATAACTACTACCTCGGTGTCAGAGACCTACTTCTGTGTGCTGAGCACATAAGAGATGGTATTGTCTGGCTTAAAGGGTATGTAGTGAACTGCACTACTACTACTACTGCTACTACCACTACTACTAGGTGACCTGCCTGGGCGAGCTTAGCTTGGTCAGTAAGTAAGACGCCAGTCTCACTGCCGGATCATGGGACTATGTGGAATCAGTCAGCACCAAGCTACTCCGAGACACACTCGCCTACACGTCAGCTCGTCCCGTCACCTTTACCCGGCGTATACTTATAATAAACAGCAGACTACGAACAACTCTAGTTTACTTCTCCATTCGTGTCCTTGCTAAATAGTGAACACCACAATTGGTGATCCCAAAATGTAGCCTTGATGCGTGATGGAGCAATGCAGTGCTAGTGACAGTGTGTTCAGTGATACATTGCGTGTTCCGCCCTTCACCTACAATGTCGAGGCATGGTACTTGCACCTCGAGGCTGTTTGGGCCAGCACGGATCTCCCTCACCTGCAGCGATACCAAACGGTTGTCCGGGCGCTCCCCTCCGAGATTGCCTCCCGTCTGTACAGTGTCCTGGCCAGCCTGCCGGAGGCAGACAGGTATACCGCCATTAAGTTGGCCAACTTGGAGGCTTTTATGTGGTTTTGCGATGCCTGTTTCGACGCACAGGACTCTGCTCGATACGACGGCGGCCGCCTCTCGGCGCTCCTGGCGAGGTTGTCTGACCTGAACAGGGTGGCAGTTTTCCCACTTTCGGAGGAGATGGTGTGCCACAAACTCACCTCCCTCCTGTCGCAGTCTGTCCGTCCCCAGTTGGTGGCTGCCCCACAGGCCCTCTCCATGGAGTAATGCGCAGCCCTCATGAACAGAGTGCACGAGGCCTATGCCATGTCACCCCCCAACAGTTCCCCGCCCTGGCCTGTCTGTGCAGTGTCAGTGCTGTAGCCCCGACGGAGCAGCCACGCCCATCAACTGACTCTCTCGCGCTCTACGTCCTCCAGGTAAAGGCGGCGGTAGTCACTGAAGTTCGCCCTAACCCGCCCCTGACTTCAGTGTTCTGTCCTATCAAAGCCCGTCTTGCTTCGGTAGAAGTTTCCGTGCAGCGCCTGGAGGTCTGTTTTTACCACAGGTGTTTCGGGGATGAGACGCGCAGCTGCCGACCGCCGTGTGCTTGGCTCCGCCAGAGAAACGGGGCGAGCGGGGACCACTAACACAATTGCCCGCCCCTGCCTCTCCTCCTCTCTGGTCTGGCCCGTTGTCCCACCGTCCTGTCTCCGCCTCGTCTCCACCGGCTGTGCAGCCTACCCGCAGAACCTGCACCGTCTCTGCCGCCGGTCCCTCAGTGTTCCACGGGCGACTGTGAGGCGCCCGCTCCCCTGGGGGGGGGCTACCGTCGTCCGCACGTCGTCCCCGCCGGCGGTCCTCAGATGGCCGGGCTCCGTCTCCACATCTGTAGCCCAGTGGTGGCCTGGCCTCGGCGCCGCCCACCAATCTGCGGGCCTCGGCTGGTCACGCGCCTACCCCACCTTCGGTTGGGTTACTCCTGCCAGCCGCCTTCTCCTCAGCAGGCAAAGGGAGGCTGTGCCTTGACCCTTTCGCCAGCTTCCCGCCAACCTGTTCTTACCTCTTGTCTACCCTTGCCGGCATGCCGTCCTCGCCTTGGGAACTTCACTCCTGCCTCTTCTGGCTCATCGCGCCTTCATCGCCGCCCCAGCACCCGGAGCGGCTTCGTCCCTCCTAGCGCCCCCCTTCTCTGGGTGAGAGACATTTGCTCTGAGGTCTGTCTTGGTGGATTCCGGGACAGAGGCGAGTTTTGTTCTGGCAGCCGTCACTGACCGCTGCGCCCCAACCCACAAGGCATACGACCTCCTGGCAGCTAACCGCACCCTAGTCGCGACGTACGAGACCCAGATACGTCGCGTGGCTCTCCTTCCAAGCAGGCGTTTCCCCTGGGCCTTTGTGGTGGCGGACGTGGAAGATGCAATCCGGGAGATAGATTTTCTCACTGCTCACGACCTCCTGGTGGATCCACGCCGCAGATGCCTCCTTCACCAGGCCTTGACCACCATTATCCATGCGGAGCCCTGTGCACAGCTGACGCCACTCCTCACCATCCTCTGCCAGGTAATGCAGTTCGAGGCTCTCCTCCAGGAGTTTCCCCTCCTTATTTTCCCACAGTCCGCCCCGTCGCGGGTTCAGCACGGAGTACAACAATCCATTATCACGGCTGGTCCTCCTTGCTTCGCTCAACCCCGGCGGTTGTCCCCGGAATGCTTTCGCGCTGCGCGCAAAGAGTTAGAACACATGCTGGAGGAAGACACTGTGCAGCCGTCTAACAGCAACTGGGCGTCGCCACTACACATGGTGTCCAAGGCCCAGGATAGAGAATGGCGGGCGTAAGGGGATTATAGGGCACTCGACGTCATGACCCGTCCTTACATCTCCGACGTGCTGGATTTTTACACCAAGTTCCATGGCAAGTCGGTCTTCTCCAAGATCGACCTTCTGTGGGTATTCCACCAGATTCCTGTGAGGGTGGACGACGTTCTGAAGACCGCGGTGATTACGCCCTTCGGGTTATTCGAATACCCCTTCATGAAATTTGGTCTTTGCAACGCTGCCCAAACCTTCCAGCGGGTCATATCGTGTCATGACAACATTCTTGTCGCATTCTCCTCGTTCCAGCAGCATGCAGTCCATCTGCGGCAAGTGCTTGGTCGCCTCCAGGACCACAGCCTCAAACTCCACCATCAGAAATGCATTTTCGGAGTCCCGTCCGTGGAGTTTCTGGGCCACAGGGTGAGTGTGGCTGTCCTGGAGCCCCTCCTCCAGAAGGTGGCAGTTATTGAGGATTTCCCACGCCCCACGACTGTCAGGAAATTAAGGGAATTTCTGGAGATGATCAACTACTACCACCGGTTCATCCGACAGGCTGCCACCCTTCTGGCTCCCCTTACCGACCTCCTCAAGGGCGTTAAGAAGAACTTACCTAAGCCCCTGGACTGGGGGCAAGAGGCAGAGCGTTCCTATCAAGCTTTCAAGCACATACTCGTCTACCTGAACTGCCTCGCCTACTCAGTCCTCCACGCACCCACGGTGCTCTCCACGGATGCGTCTGCAGAAGCTGTGGGCGCAGCGCTGCGCAGGAAGTCCCCGGGGAGCTCAGGCCTATTGCCTTCTTTAGCAAGCGGCTAAAACCGGCTTAAGGCTTCTACAGCGCCTTCGACAGGGAGCTTTTGGCAGTGTACAAGGCCGTGCGTCATTTCCGCCACTTCCTGGAAGCCATGAGTATTTATCTTAGTATACTAGGTCATGTGTTGCCTGCACCTGGTAGAATTTCTGCTTCAGTTGGTCATCCCAATATATCCGCTTGCTAGTTGGCTTCCTGAGAACTTCTCGGAATGGCTCCATGACAGACATTGTAGTGAGAAATGGCGCCATTTGATTGACCATGCCATGCCAGGATCTGATGTCAGTGATGGTCGGTTGGCTTGACATGGGAAAGTACCTGATGACAGCTAAGCGTTCACACATGGGCTTCCAAAGTGAAAGCCAAGAAATTCAACTTTTCTGCGGCAAAACTTGAACTTGTCCGGTTTCAAGGTGATTCCACTTTTAATACACGTGTCTAGGAACTCGTATGCATTCCAGAACACGTCCTCCACTAAGATATTGTAGAGGAGAGTGTCATCTACGCACTTATATTTACGTGGTATATCCTGAATGGCATCGTCAAACCGCCTGGTATACACATCAGATGTTCAGCAACATCCCATGGGCGTTCTTTTGTATCTAAACCGGGCCCAGGGTGTTATAGATATGGTTAGTCGCCGACTTTCCAAATCTTCAGACATCTGGCCCCACTTGCAGGGCATTGGGCCTTTCCACGGCCATGGTACGTACTACGTGTGGTGGCAGCGCATTCCACATCCTCCTTGCTCTCGGCGCACGAAGTACCAGCTGCCGCCCCCGCTGCTCTGCCAGGCGCACAATCCCATTCACTTGAGTCACGAACTGCTGCCTCATGGGCAAAACACTTTTCACGTAATTTTTCGACACTGGTGAAGGCAGTACATCTTTGGAAAACCTACTTCTTCGGGACTGGATCACTGAGGCCGAATACAATTTCCACAGGAGCATGTAGTCTGAGAGGTTCCCCTCAAACACATGACACTGGAAATTGCACTCAACATCTTCTGCAGAACAACGCTGGAAATAGTCCTTCATGGGCTCCAGCTCGCCTTGCCTGCTACTGAAGACGCTGCTCCTGCGGACATCTTGGTTAGTCGAGTGGGTGACTAACTCACCGATCGCGTCGAGGGCTTGTTTGGATGTAAGATTTTCCCTCTTGTCTCCAGTGAACCTGGTGTCGATTGTCTATTGTTCAGGCAAATGTAGATGATGGATACCGGCGGTGTCCACTCCTTTAGCTGCATGCAGGCCTCCACTGACTTTCTCCATACCCGGAAAGCTGCCGCCGTCATGTCAGCCTCACACTTCGGCCGTGTCGAGTGGGTGACTAACGCACCGATCGCGTCGAGGGCTTGTTTGGGTGTAAGATTTTCCCTCTTGTCTCCAGTGAACCTGGTGTCGATTGTCTATTGTTCAGGCAAATGTAGATGATGGATACCGGCGGTGTCCACTCCTTTAGCTGCACGCAGGCCTCCACTGACTTTCTCCATACCTGGAGAGCTGCCGCCGTCATGTCAGACTCACACTTCGGCCGTGTGGCCATTGTCTTCTGTCTACAGGGTCTTAGGGTCTGAGCAGGTCAGGCGTCACTACTACCAGTGCGTGTGGAGGCCAAAAGCCCAACCAGGTCGTCCATGTCCAACGTGATGTTCGGGCGGCCGGCAGGTGTCGGACGCCAGGAAGAGCCGGCGATGTTCGGACGTCGCCTGCCAGCAGGCGTGAAGAGCCTTGGTCTTGACGCAGCCATGTTGGTGTCTTCTGGTTGTCCAGCTACTCACTCCACCATGTTAGAGATATAGCTACAATTTCCCTTGGTTTTACTGAGGAGAGTGCAAAAACTGGCCTTACTGGACAGTGGGTGGCTCCACACTGCCCAAGCTTACCCACGTAGCCCAACATATCATACAATTAGATTTAGATTAAGTTACCTAGCATAAGTTGGGTTAGTGTTGGCAGTACTTAAGAGTCATTCAGTTATAAAACGAATGTCTACTCGTGTGAACATATGGGACTTTGATGTTGCTGTTGCAAACTTTAACAATATCTAATGTAGTTAAAAAATGAAAAAGCAAAATAACCGTGTATTACAACTTATAGGGTTATGATTGCTAAGCACTGGATTACAAAGAAGAGTTTGAACAGTACCTATATACAAAGGGAGGCGGTGGTGTCGTGGATAAGGTAGTGAACGTGGGATCGGGCAAATGTCTATGCGTAGGTTCGAATCCCACCAAATACCGCCTTGAAACTGTACCATTTGTCGAGTGGTTTAAAGTTACCTACATGTTACCGTGATACCCAGATTCTAGGAGGTTACAACGAAGGTGCGCTTGAGTAGTGATATGGGCCTTAATATGGGTACCACTATAAATAAAATTGCCTACTAATGGGCGGAAGCTGAACCGCGCTTCCCATAATCTCTTCAAGTGTGCCTACAGGCGCTTAAGACCGTAACATTAAAGAAAAGAAAAGACTTGTGGCAGTTAGGTTTGAGACAGTGACCAATGCAGTACTAACAACTTCAAGATAACTTCAAATACATTCAAGTATTGCAGCAGATGGATTTAGGATGGATGGATGGATATTAGTTTAGGCGCCTCAACATCGGAAGTCATCTGGTGCCGCTACAATATGTTAATAGAAAAAAACTGAAAGTGATTAAAAACTATAAAAGAAAAAAAAAAACATCATAAAGAAAACTAAATAAAAGCAATTAAAAAACTATGAAATTAAAAGTATCTAAAAATACAATTAAAGTAAATAAAATATTAAAATACACATTATTGAATAAAATTCACAGATTAGGGAGAAGGCCAGCTTCCCTAAGGTACCTAAAAACATCATGGCCAGGGGCTAGGCACGCTGGTTCGAGGACCCTAGAGGGATGATAGACACCGCTATCTCTACCGCGACAGCGGTAGAGGTAGCGGTGCCGTAAGTCAATCAAACTAGGGCACTCCACCAGCAGGTGTCGTACGGTAGTGGCACCAGGTAGTCATCACAGTAGGATTGAGGGTCCCTGGTCAACAAATATCTTTGTGTAAGATATGTGTGACCGATACGTAGACGCGCTAATACAATCTGTGTACGGCGGTCGCGGATATGGGTGTATGTCCAATCATGACGGACGGAAGTGGTGATCTCTCCCATTTTCGAGCTGGCAACCCCCGTTTGCCACCTCCTCTGCCATCTTGCAACAATCGCCAGGCGAATGTACTGGAATACATCTCGAAACGGGACAGGGGCAGGGGGTGGAGCGCGACTTGCTACCTCTTTAGCAAGGCGATCTGCGTGTTCATTCCCGGGAACATCAAAATGACCAGGGACCCAAGATGAATTTAGGTCAGGGATTCTCAACCAGGGGTAAATTTATCCCTTTTGGAATAGAAAAATTGCATGGTAGGGGATAAATTGATGAACCTCATAATTAAGTAATAATTCTGCAATAAACTGTTCCTGCTGTTTCGGTATGGTTTGATATTTTGTAAAATGTAACGGATGTATAATATTTCTTTAAAAAAGTCTTTTTTTTGTGGGAGTGGAAATGGACTGTATATTTTATTTTTCAAATTTCGAAGTATATACAAAATTTTGTGGAAAAACATAAGCAATAAAATATTCTTTTCTGATTTTCTTGTTTTCTATGCCTTTATCATCATCGTCATAAGGGAGCATACGCTCTACTGTGCGTTGCTGTACTAGAACTGAGTACTGTCTTTATTAAAGCTATGAATGGAGTGCATGGGAGTAAGTGGGTAAATGGAGATATATATTAAGCCGAGGGGGTAAAAGATGGAGAAAAGGTTAATAATCCCCGATATAGGTTAACATAGGAACTGCTTTTGCCTTCCTGTTGATATACATTTATCACGTCTACCATGCTTTTTAACTATATTTTTATCATAATCAATTAATGGACTAAGTAGATATCTTATATTTGTGTGGTAGCTACATTACTAGGCAATGTATTAACTTTCATTTGTATGTTATTCTTCCAGCAATCATGGTTCAGATGACAATCAGCCATCTACAACTCCACAGTTATCACCATCACCTGCTTCTCAGGAAAGACAAACCACAACTCTTCCAGGTAAGTATGTTCTTGTTAACTTTGGCTTTTTTTTTTTTTTTTTAAGAATTAATCTCTGAGGCATTTGAAATACTGACTCCAAAACTATAGTCATATAGAGTACTATAAATAGGTCCAAGAAGTAAATAAGGAAAATGATATGTACTTGACATACCATGTGCTTTGTAAGTTGTACTACAAAGTTATGTTTTCTTGAATTTATTGCAAATGGTCAATCACAATTTGAGCCTGTGCCTCAGATAGTGGAAAACCAGTGGGACTTGTAATTCGCCCTGGACAAGCTAGTGACGATGCAGCAGAAACAAGGAGAGGCTCTATGGCTAACGATGCTTGCTCAACAGGATATTCTTCTTAATGTTATGGCCTATAGCGCCTGTAGGTTCAGTTGAAAAGTATGGGAAGCACTGTTCTGCTTCCATCCATTAGCGGTGCAGGCAATTTCATTTATAGTGGTGCTAACCGTCGAGCCCAAGTCAACAATACATCAAGAATTATCAGCCCCATAAGGATGTTCTAAATTACCTGAGTGACTTTGAATTTTTGGATATAATGAGACTACACCCACAGGAGTGTTATTTGTGATAGACGTGGCTTGTGATATTGTAGTGGAAAGAGTGATTAAGAGTAAGTTAACAAAATAAGCATTGTCATCTGTTGAACCCGAACCAATACCTCAAGAATTATCAGCCCGATAAAGTTCTAAATTAACTGAGTGACTTATTTGTGATAGACGTGGCTGTGATGGTTCACCTCGGTCTCCTGATGGTCACCCAGCCAGTCTTCCCCATTACGGAGCGAGTTCAGAGCTCATAGACCGATCTTCGGGTAGGACTGAGACCACAACACACTCCACCAGCAGGTGCTGTACAGTAACTGGCACCAGGCAGTCATCACAGTAGGGTTGAGGGTCCCTAGTCAACAAATATCTTTGTGTAAGATATGTGTGGAAATAATAATTTATTGATATTTCATTTAGTTAATGGGCCAGGAAATGGTACTCTGCAACAATGATGTCCCCTGGTCTTCCTTTGAGCTAGCTAGTTTTCGTGCATTTCGGTGCATTTACTGTCTTATCAATAGTTACCTAAGCAGCTTTTTTGTGGTTGAGAATTAGTGGAACCCTTCAAGCTATTTCTTTTCTTTCCTCATAATACTAACTGTACAAAGAAAAAAAAATCTTTCTATCGGTCCGGTTGGATTTCCTATATTAGTGTTTTCGGCCTTGAAGATCATGATCACCGTACTATAGAGAACAAAAGAAAGAAGGCGCTATTGAGTGGAGTAACGAGGCAACACTGGGTCAAGGCCATAAACATTGAGACAAAAAACACATGCCTTTAGCAGCATCTAATTAACTTACTAATATATACAAATGTATGCATTCATCCCCACACAAAATCAATGATAAATTACTATTACTTTTAGTCAAGAAAAATTGTGGAAAGATTACACGATTACTCGAAATTGAAAATTACAAGATATAACTGTTTTACTCTTTGATCACTTCATGCTTAAATCCAAGTATTTAAGATTTCTTAAGAAATAAGCACAAGTCTGAGATGAACTTATAAGACTTTGTTAATACAGCTGCAGTCAGAGAGAGAGAGAGAGAGAGAGAGAGAGAGAGAGAGAGAGAGAGAGAGAGAGAGAGAGAGAGAGAGAGAATGGTGCGATATTAGTAGGAATAAAGAAAACGAAAATAATTCAGATGATTTAAATATATATATATATATATATATATATATATATATATATATATATATATATATATATATATATATATATGTATGTATAAACCTTACATTACTATCAAAATCACTTCGAAAAATAGTACTTGCCTTACGTGTGCCGTCGCTAAGGAGAATAGGAAAGCATTTACGGCTGCCAGTAGACTTCAACAGCTTTGCTATATCTCGCGTTAACATTTGCAGTACACTACGTTTTTCTGTCGGGCAACAGCATTGACACCATGTAAACATGTTTGCTCACGCACACACACACACACACACACACACACACACACACACACACACACATGGTGGTGCTCGATTCACAATCGAGAAAGCCTGGGTTTGATTCTTGGGACAGGTCTGAGGTGATTAGGTACCTGGTGTAAGTCGGAAGTTGCGAGCCCCTACCGGGTATGACAAACAAACTTGGAAATTACAAATACACACGGGATGGCCTGACCACCCCTGGCTTATCTGTTATTATAAATAGCCGCTGCCGGGCATTATACGTCAGATGTCAGCAAAAGGGTTGTGTAGACTTAAGTTGTATGAATGTTAGTATATAAGGATATATGTATAAGTAGGGTAGCATGTAGAAGTTTAATTTATGTATTTGTAGTAGCTGCCACTCAAATAAACCGAAATAATATATTATATTATATTATATTATATTACACACACAAGTAATTTCTAAGTGAGTTGCGCAGGAATATATTTCAAGGCCCTTTTTTTCTTTATCAACGTTAATGAAGTCATTAGTACGAGCTCTAAATCTTAATTAAATATATTTGATGATGACACGAATATGCTCTTGTCTGATGACAATGTAAACAGTCTAGGCTCAATTTACTTAAATTAATTTACTATCCAGTAAATTTATTATCCAGTAAATCAAAGGATAAAGTCAAACAAATTAAGGCATAATGTCACTAAAACAAGTTACATATTTTTCAAAATCGTTCCATAATGCATACCATGCACCTTGTTTTATTGAAAGGTGCTAATTTACAACATGTATAGAATACTAAATTTCTTGGGATCATACCTGATGATTTTTTTCATTAGATAAATCAAATAAACTCTGTACAAGTAAGATTATCAAGAGTGTATGGCAGTCTATAACAGGTTTGCAATAATCTTACTTCTGAGGCATTATCAACATACATGATACAGTTTGTTATCCTCATCTTATTTATTGTTTCTCTGTTTGAGCCTGTCCCTGGGGCTGGATTCACTAAACAGTTATGAATTTCTTAAGCCCTTAAAAATGTGTTTTTATGCTAAGAGCTATTTACTAAACACTTACTACCTTCTTATACACATAAGAAGTTAAGAAATCTCTCCGGACGGAAGTGCCTGTGTATAGCCGGTCACCCTCATACTGGTCTGTCCCCCTGTCAGCTCCTATTTACTAAACACTTACGAACTTCCTATACATCTTAGAAGTTAAGAAATCTGGACGGAAGCGCCTGTGTACAGTCGATCATCCTCATCCTGCTCTGCTCCCCTGTCAGCTTCTATTTACTAAACACTTACATATGATTTTCTTATGCACCACAGATGTTAAGAACTCTCTCTGGACGAAGCCTATGTGTATATCTGGTCATCCTCATTCTGCTCCGCTCCCCTGTCAGCTGATTTACTTAACTCAGCCCCACTTGGCCAGGGTCTGCTCTCATTTTCATTTCCTCTTCCTCATCGTATTATTTCTCCTTCTCTTTCTATCCCCTACTTTCATCTTTCTATTTCCGTCATTCGTCCTTCCTTTCTTTTCTGCCTTTCTTTTTCAATTCAGAATCCCAGTAAATCATGGCAAAAAATACTTGAGGTGTTTCATAGGTTCATGAATTTGTTTGAATAAGTATAGAGTTGCAAGTGCCATTAGAGATACCCATATAAACGTTTAATGTAACTGTAAGAAAAAAAAAATCGGTTGTAAGAAATTATCCAGAGGTGTGTCACACCTTACCCTTTGCCCAGGATAAATTATTACAGCTGACACCAATTCATTAATAAAGGCTATACTACTTAACAAAGCTTTTGCTATTTTGAGAGTGATTTCAATAAACTGAAACATTCCTATTTAGATGAGCAAACATACTTCATCTCAATAAATTTTTGTGTGAGCTGAACCCGATAAACAAACAAAAAAATAAAACTGGACCTGGTCTCCTGCATGTTGATAGTGCTAGGTTCTTGGGATGTTACGGAGTGAGAAGGGTTACAATAACAAGTATAAGTGTTTAACATTGGAAGAAGTCATATCAGCTTAGCGGAGGCCAGGGGCTGGGACTGTTCCCTTCTCCTGAAACCTAATCCACGGCCGCAGAGTAATGAGTATCTGCCAGCTTCAGATACCGTTAACAGCTTCACTAATCCGGCGCCAATCTCGCCGCTTCAAGTTCTCTATCTTGTTGCGGGGGGAGGCCGCTGGTGGCCTTTTGCTGGCTGGGGTCTAAACCCACTGAATCCCCACACAGTAGAGCCCTGGTGAGTTCGGGATGACGGCCCACTGAGTAACGTTTCTGGCCCCAGTGCCGGGCAATCCCAGTGGGTTATGGCATAAGGGTAGGGGTACACGGGGCGGGTGTGGTCCCATCTCCCGCCCATTAGTGGTCAAGGAGAGGACCACCATGCCTCGTAACCACTACTGGGTAGTCCTCACAAGGACGTTAAACTAGCTAATTAAGGAGACGTACTTGCTCTGATCTATGTAGTCAAATAGCCAACCGACCGTGCCGTGGGTGGCGTCCACGGAGGCGAAATCCATGGGTAACGGTTTCACACATCCCAGGGCCCTTGTAGCAGGGCTGGGAGCGAAAGGTAGAAACCCCCTGAACTGGGGAAAGTCACCCCTGCCGTCAGAGTTTCCCTTGCCTCAGCTGTGCCGTTGAAGAAATTGTAGTGAACCACACTACTACTGCTACTACTATTAATACTACTGCTACTACTACTACTACTACTACTACTACTGCTGCTACTGCTACCACTACTACTACCACCACGCTAATCCGGCCCAGGTGTGGAACTACCTAAGCCAGGCCACCTGACCCAAGTTGGACGGTGTGAGGTCACGGGCCAGATGCTCAGCCGAGGACTCCCCAGTAAGCTCCGAAACTCCGGGACATACGCACCGCTCGACTCATCACCGCTCGCTTTTGTGTACACTAATAAACAGCAGTAATGTACATCTCTAGTTTACCTCTAGATCCGTGTCTTGGCTAGTCAGAGAACTACATTTGGTGACCCCGAGAGTGTAGCCTTGACGCGTGATGGAGCAGTGCAGTGTATTCAGTGACATATTGCGTGTGCCGCCCTTCACCTATGATGTCGAGGCCTGGTTCCTGCACCTCGAAGCTGTGTGGGCCGGCGCGGACCTCCTGACCTCCAGCGATACCAGGCGGTTGTCCGGGCACTCCCCTCAGAAGTGGTCGCTCGTCTGTACAGTGTCCTCTCCAACCTGCCGGAGGCAGACAGGTATGGCGCCCTTAAGTCGGCCATCACGGGGGCTTTTGGGCGGTCCCGCGAAGCCTGTTTCGCCGCACTTGACTCAGCTCGGTATGACGGCGGCCGCCCGTCGGCACTCCTGGCGAGGTTGTCCGCCCTGAACAGGGCGGCAGGGTTCCCGTGGTCGGAGGAGATGGTGCGCCACAAACTCTCCTCTCTCCTGCCGCAGCCTGTCCGTCTCCAGCTGGCGGCTGCCCCACAGGCCCTCTCCTTGGAGGAATTCTCGGCCCTCGTGGACAGAGTGCACGAGGCCCACGTGATGTCGACCCCCCAGCAGATCCCCGCCCCGGCCTGCCTGTGCCCCGTCAACGCCGCGGCCCTGACGGACCAGCCACCCGCACCAGCGGAATCTCTCTCTCTCCACGTCCTCCAGCAACAGGCGGCAGTGACCTCCGGGGATCGCCGTAACCCACCCCTGGCTGCAGTGCCTAGCTCCACTGAGACCCGCCTTGCTTCGGTGGAGGCCTCCCTGCGGCGCCTGGAAGCTCTGCTCGCCCGCTTTCCTACCCAGACGGACGCTGGGGTCTGTTTCTACCACAGGCGTTTCGGGGAGGAGGCACGCAGCTGCCGACCACCATGTGCTTGGCCCCGCCAGGGAAACGGGGCGGGCGGGGGCCGCTAACACCATTGCCCGCCTCCGCCTTTCTTCCTCGTCTTTGCCCCGACCCGTTGCCCCGCCGCCCTATCTCCGCCTTGTTTCCGACAGCTGTACAGCCTGCCCCGGGCCCCACAGAACCTGCACCGCATCCGCCTCTGGCTCCACCCTCAGAAGTGCGTGTTGGGCGTCCCGTCCGTGGACTTTCTGGGCAACAAGGTGAGTGCGGAGGGTCTGGAGCCCCTCCCCCAGAAGGTGGCAGCCATTGAGGATTTCCTGCGCCCCACGACCATCAGGAAACTCAAGGAATTTCTGGGGATGATTAACTACTACCACCGGTTCATCCCCCAGGCCGCCGCTCTTTTGGCTCCCCTCAACGACCTCCTGAAGGGCGTTAAGAAGAACTCACCTAAGCCCCTGGACTGGGGGCAAGAGGCAGAGCGCGCTTTTCAAGCCATCAAGCGCCGGCTCGTCTCCCTGACCCGTCTCGCCTACGCAGTCCCCCACGCCCCAACGGTGGTCTCCACGGACGCGTCGACGGAAGCTGTGGGCGCGGTGCTACAGCAGGAAGTCGCCGGAAAGCTCAGGCCGGTTGCCTTCTTTAGCAAGCGGTTGGAACCGGCTCAGCGCTCCTACAGCGCCTTTGACAGGGAGCTCTTGGCAGTGTACGAGGCCGTGCGTCACTTTCGCCACTTCCTGGAGGGCCGTGAGTTCCACGTGCTCACAGACCACAAGCCGTTAACTCACGCCATGGCCCAGACGGGCGACAACTTCACCCCCGAGTGTGTAGGCAGCTCGCCTTCATCTCTGAGTTCACCACGGACCTCAGGCACATTCGGGGGGAGGAAAACACAGTGGCTGATGCTCTCTCCCGTGGCGACGCTCCCTCCCGCACGGTCGCCGCCCTGTCTCGTCCTCCACCTTTGGACTACGAAGCGGTGGCGGCAGCGCAAGAGGACGACCCGGAGCTACAGGCACTGCTTGAGGGGCCCACATCACTGCAGCTCGTTCAGCAACAGCTCCCCGACTCTCCACGGCAACTCTGGTGCGATGTGTCGTGCGGGCAGGCACGCCCATATGTGCCGCGGCCGTTCCGCCAGCAGATCTTCCGCCACTACCACTCTCTCAACCATCCTGGCATCTTGGGGACGCACCGCATCATCAGCAGGCGGGCGGTCTGGCCAGGAATGAGGAAGGAAGTTAAAGAGTGGGTCCGTACCTGCCTTCCTTGCCAGGCCGCCAAGACTCACCGCCACACCCGCACGCCACTGCAGACCATCCCCACACCCACGGAACGCTTCCACACAGTCCACATAGATCTGGTTGGCCCCCTTCCACCTTGCCGCGGCCACCGGTACCTCCTCACCTGTGTAGACCGGACCACACGCTGGGGTACCGCGATTCCGATGCCTGACAGCACGGCGGAGTGTACGGCCGCCCACTTCCTCTCGGGGTGGGTGTCAAACTTCGGGGCGCCGGTCACCATCATCACCGACCAGGGGGTGCAGTTCGAGTCTCACGCCTGGGGTGAGCTCATGGCCTTCCTCGGCACGTCGCGCCAACGCACCACAGCCTATCACCCCCAGGCCAACGGGATGGTGGAGCGCTTGCACCGGCGTCTCAAGGAGGCGATTCGCGCCCTCCCCCATCCTGGTGGCTGGGTTGACGCCCTCCCGATCATCCTGCTGACCTGGAGGGCCACGGAGAAGGAGGACTTGCATCACACGCCGGCGGACCTGGTCTACTGGGAGGACTTGAGGCTTCCTGGCCAATTCGCGGCACCTGGGCCGCCCGCAGGACACGCTCTGGCCTTCCTTCCGGTGTTGCGGCAGGCTATGGCGAACCTCCGGCCCCTCCTCCTCGTCCACCCCTCCCGCCCCACTCACTTCCCGGCGGACCTCGTGACGCGGCAGCTGTCTTCCTGAGGACTGGCGCTACCACAGGGCCTCTTCAGCCGCCCTATGTGGGCCCATATCGTGTGCTGCACAGGGGCGAGAAATACGTCACCCTCGAGATTAAGGGCCGTCCGTACGTCGCTTCGTGGGACCGGGTGAAGGCGGCTCACCTGTCTCCTGCTCCGCCCACGGCGCCGCCCCTGCTCCCACAGCAGCACCTTCCTCCCGTGGCGGAACCCTTGCGCCTTCCTCACCCCAGGGAGGTGGCACCGTGCTGCCTGCCGCCGCGGGGCGCCACCGCGGGGATCCCCTCCTCGTCGGGGCCGGCGTCCTCACCTCGCCCCTGGCAGACCAGGAGCCGCCGGCAAGCCCCAACCACCACCACCCACCCCGCCTGTCTCCCAGCCCCCATCTCCTCCTCCTGTCACTTCTCCCGGCGTCATCACCCGCTTTGGCAGGTTAAGCCAACCCCTAATTTTTTCCAGGCCTCTTAGAGGCTCCTTGCTACTCCCCTTATGCCTCGTTTTTTTTTTTCCTTCTTTGGGGAGGGGGTACTGTAGTGAACCACACTACTACTACTACTACTACTACTACTACTACTACTACTACTACTACTACTACTACTACTACTACTACTACTGCTACTGCTACCACTACTACTACCACCACGCTAATCCGGCCCAGGTGTGGAACTACCTTAGCCGGGCCAGGTGCAGTGACCTGACTCCAGCTGGACATACGCACCGCTAGACTCATCTCCGCTCGCTTGTGTGTACACTAATAAACAGCAGTAATGTATATCTCTAGTTTACCTCACCATCCGTATCTTGGCTAGTCAGAGAATACTACAAAATGGTTCAACTACCCAGAGGGATTTCCCGTATGGCAAGCTAAGCAGAAGACCTCGGGCTGACCACCCCTGGCCATCTTGTGAGTCAGAAATGCCGGCTCTGCCTGGCCTTTCTTTGCGTTGGCGAGGGTAAACGGCGGGGAAAAAGTATGTTTCTCTTTAGGTAGCCAAAATATGGCTCGAGGTCCTGCAGACAGATCGATGTCAGGGCGATACGAAGCGCAGGGTATTAATTGTATTAATTATTTTCCCTTGATTCTACACACAGCCGTGAGAGCGGAGACTGATGTTCGCGAGAAGTCCCTATAAGTGCACATTCTTGAAATGTACTTCCAAGGGGAGACCATGTTGAGGTCAATATCAGCTCTCACATATTCAGTGTGGGAATCTCTAGTTGTTAGATTACAAATATGTAATTATAGCTTGTAAAATAGCATAGACATATGTTTAATACTAACATGTATTTTACGTTTTACATTTATAACTAAATAATACTTTAACTGTTGTAACCAATGCATTTGTAAACGTTCTTAAAAGTAAGAGTCGGTCAACGTGTCAATGAGTATTTCTCTGACGGTGATAACACGGAGTGGCCGCTAAGCTCCCGGCGAATGCCGTGGAGATGTGGACTTGTGTGTGTGGCGACTATCTTAGTGTAGTGTAGTTAATTGTACTCCTACTAGAGTGAAAAACCAACCTTGTGTTTGCATTACCAGCCGAAAGAAAGGTGTGTGAGAGAGGTAGTGAACGTTTGACACTTGACCTCAGTGACCGCTCAACTAGGAACACAACTATACCCAGAACATTTGGTGGCCCGCAGTGGCACGAATGAAGAAATCAGCTTGAGTGTGTAACGGCTGTTACATATTACAACACATGCTTTCGTACTCAGTAGCTGGCAACTCAGGATAGGCGGTTAACCTGTTTCTACTAACCTCAGCAGGAGTTTAATTAACCAAAACAACTTTTCCCATGCCTGGCTCTGCTCAGTGGAGGGTGACTTGGATCTTCACTCCTGCTATTAGTTACTCTCAAAGTGGATATTGTGACCTAACATCCTGAGGGCTTGACCCGAGAAATATTACACGTTATAAAGTCAGAAAAATACGTCCACAGTGTTTTGAGCGAGACGGGAAATAGTTGGGTGACTGGAGTGGTATTACGGCCTCATCCCTCATCACTCCTCACTCATTGCTCAGCTGGGTAACCGGAGTGGTATTACGGCTTCATCCTTCATCACCTCTCACTCAACACTCAGCTTGAGTGATATTACAGCATCACTCCTTCCTCATCGCTTCTCACTCATCACTCAGCTGGGTAACCAGTGGTATTAAGGCCTCTAATCTCACCATTTCTCACTTATCGATAAAAAGAGAAGTGTAACACTACACTACACCACGATAAACACACACACTACGCATTGTGTCGCACAAACGTTTTACATATTTCCTTGTCACGGCTACGGAGTTGAATACAGATTATTCAGTCGTGAAACATTTCTCATATTTCTGCATAATTTCAGAACTTGAAGCAAGGTCTACACGGGACTACAAGAGACCACGGTGACTACTAATGGTGCTGTGACGCCATTCCTTCCTTGCCAGACAGACTGCCACTTCTCAAGGTCGTGGAAGAACATCACATTCTGTACATTCTTCTCGCATCTTAGGTGAGAATAAGCACAAAGGTAAGCACTTTACAATTACATAAAATAGCGTCACACATTATTTTTATTTCTATACTGGAAGTTATCAGGGTTTTTTTTATTTTGTCGTGCTTGCAAGTTGCACGATCTTTTTGCGTCCCTAATCATCAAGATTGCTTTTGTGGGTTCAAGGGAACGCATCTGAGGTTTTTTTTTTTTTTACAAACTTTACTTGATTATATTATTTACATACATTTCCACCTTACGACCCTCCGACAACAGCGAAAAATACAAAAACCACGAAAATTTCATAACTCTCTCTTCACTCAAAGTCCACCCTCAAATACCTCAGATTCCGTCACATTATATCTTGAACTCTAATCACATTACACAAATAACCTCAGTGATAATAGTAACTCTCTCTTCACTTAAATCTCTTCAAATGTATCAGATTACGCAATTTAGACTAAATAAGGTACATTTTACATACACCCTACAATAACTCTTTAATTAAAACACCACCTTACACATCCTACATATAGCTATTTTCCCTTTATTCAGATGACACCAACATTTTTTCTGACTGCATTACAACTGTCTGGCTACACTTACTGGTCTTGAGATACGCCTATTTTGACCCTTCTCTGGTCTGAGAGCTCTGTCTCGCTATCGTCTCTCACCTGCTGCTATGCTATGCTATGCTCTCTCTCTCTCTCTCTCTCTCTCTCTCTCTCTCTCTCTCTCTCTCTCTCTCTCTCTCACTTGCACTTCGTAATATACACGCATCACTTGACTTTTCGTCCTCTCAATAGCTTCCTGTTCTACAATGTTTATTTTCCAATATCTTCAGTAATCTCATCTTATATCAGGAACAAGGCCTATCCCATAGGCTTGCCTTGTATCTCTTAGTCATTGTCAGCTGACCATAATGTTATTGTGTTGCAGGTCACGTCACTCCGTTCTAACCGCGAATCTGCATCTCCTGGACCTCTGATATCACCCGATGTGAGGAGAAGGTTTTAGAAGCTTCTACATCTCTCTTGTTTTGTCTCCAGACTCTGTTTGTCTTCTCATGACTCACCACCTCTTGTTGTTCTCTTCGGTGGTCACAGGATCTCTTATCTATCAGATTAGTGATAGCGTCTTATAATCTTGGTACCTGCTTTAGTGTCTCTCATCTTCTTCCTTCATTTATTCTCCTTCTTACTTCCTTCTTCATCTCTTCCTTCTTGTTATCTTCTTCATCTCTTCCTTCTTTCTCACGTATTTCATTTTTTCTCGATTTTCAGGTCAAAACAATTTCATCACTACGTTAAGCATAGCACTTCATTCCATTCTCTTTGAGTGCTCATATATATACATTTGCAGTGTATGAATAACTGTATTTTCCAGTGACTATGTTATTTTATATATTCTTTCTTTTATATCATATGCTTCTATTGTAATTTGGATAAATCATTTTTATGTGTCAGTGACTGCTGATGGCAAAGAAACCCGGGAAATTTTATGAATACATAAATTTATATGAAGACGAAATTTTGCAGGATGACACCAATGCGAGAGTAACATCATTGTTGAAAAGGGTAATGAGTTAGTTGTCCCTGACACTCCTGAGTCAGTCGGTGCGGCTGAGAGGCTCATAGATTCATATTCAGCTCAAAATTCCTCAGCTTCCCGTTAAAGCTCATACCTTAAGGAGTGGTAAAACATATCCCGCTCACACAAAACCTGCATCCATCATGGCGACCAACACTGAAGAAGTCACCGCACAAACAGTAAGATTTCTTCAAACAGAAAATACTATTAGACCTTTCAGGGGCCAGGATATGGATTACTCGGTTTACACGCTTATGACCATGTGTGAGGATGTCTTGCGTCACTCGGGAACGACAGATGACGCAGACAAAATTGTTCTTGTCAGATCAAAATTAGCACCTGGTTCACGGGCTCAAAGAATGATAAAAAGTGTGTCTCTTTTCGCCCGGAAGCTTGAGCAGAATTATGACCTATTTAAAGAGATGTTGCTTATTTTTGGGGGTCGAGGAAAAACTACTCTATTGAAACAAATCATCTCAATTGTGGAGAGTATTGAGAATGGGGAAAAGGGAGAGCACCCTTGGGATGGGTCCATACCTGCAGGCAAGCAGATGGAGAGCTGCCTGCGAGTACTGAGGGAACAAGGGTTAGTGAGAAGGACCAAACACGTTTGAAAATCTCTTAATTTTCTTACAATCTTCTTTTTCCTCCTTCAAGTACAGGAGAAGGGGAGACATGATTTCCAGTCTGCAATCCAAATGACTTGTTTCATATTCTAGTATCAAAATCAAAGGAGGGAAAAGGGGGAGTATCCTTTGCGGCGACGGTAATAGAGAATGTACCGGTAGAGTCTAACGCTACAGTAGTGGGGAGCCGCCCCCTAGTCTATTCCCACTGTAACAAGCCAAGACATAACGAGAAGAGATGCCTAAAGCGAAAGAGCGATCAAAAGAAGGCTGTGGTAGAGGCGGGCGTTTTCACAACGCTATCACAGGCACCCCACGTAAGTCAGGGAAAAGCATTGTCGCCAAGGTTTAAAACTTCCACATCCATTCACATCCATTCACACTTTAAACACTCTAAACACTTTATTATATTTGTCTTATGTACATGGATTAACAGAAAAAAAAAAGTTTACCACGACAAATAGCCCTTTGTAAGCTATAGATAGCTTTATGGGCAATAATATCAATCAGCTACTCAAGAAGGACGATTCCTTTCATTGCAGTGCTGCGGAGGAGTGCAGTTTCCAGGATTTGAAAACAGCTCTCACATAGGCTCCAGTTCTAGCATTCCCGGACCAGTGAAGAGAACGAAAATCTTTTGTGAGCAAATTGACGTGTTTGTTTATGTTTGAAGTTCGCAGTCATTTTCACATGTGGTTTATATTTGAAGATTGTTGATAGCCGGAGACGTATTGGATGTGTATGTATTAGTAGTAATCATTAAGTAAAGGAAGAAAATTTGATTGGAGTGTCTATAACCAGTAGCCAGAGAAGTATGCAACATGGTGCAACATTTGTGTAACAGATAGGATCACAACACAAGTACATCCCATGGTTGTGCAGTTGGTGGGTATGCTAGCATAGGTGCAGGACCAGATGTAACGCCCTTATGCTTAGCGCAGATAACGCAGCGCGCAACATAATCAACAACTACTCTCATACGAGGACAATAATTTGCACGACGGACGAAAGCCAGGGTTCTGTCGCGACCTAGATGTCCAGCTGTAGGGTGATCGTTCACAAGTTGTAGAAGACCACGGGAATCCAGAGCAGAAATTACTTGCAGTGGGACCACGCGAGCTTTGTGTGTCCCAGGATTCTCAAGCGCACGGGTTCGAATCCTGGCCATGGTCCGAGGTTAGGAAGGGCATTCACTCGGGGAAACGGTTTCCAAATGCCAAAACCAAAGTCCTCCTGACTCCTCTGTCAGGAGTCACCGTCCTAGCCCTAATATAATAGGGAAACCGGACGTAAAAAAATAATAAAAAAAAAAAAAAAAATAAGGTGGTGAGTGTGGGATCGGGCAGACGTCCACGCTTAGGTTCGAATCCCACCACATACAGCTTTGAAGCTATGCCATTTGTCGAGCGGTTTAAAGTTACATGTCACCATAATACCCAGGTTCCAGGTCGTTACACCAAAGATGAGTTTGGGTGGTGATATGGGCTCCAATATGGGTACCACTATCAATAGAATTGCCTGCGTCACTAATGGGCGGAAGCTGAACAGCACTTCCCACACATGCTCTTCAAGTATGCCTACAGGCGCTTTAGGCCATAGCATAAAAAAAAATCTCATGCTTACCCTGTTCCGCATTGAGTTCCTGGAATGGAAAATTTTTTCCTGGGGATGCTTAACAGACTGCACTCACTGGAACATTTCGGGATAAGGCGTCGGCTACGACATTCGAACGGCCTGGAAGGTACTTGAACTGAGAAGAAAACTCCTGCAATGTAAAGTAACAGTGTGCAAGCCTGCTATTGAGAATACATCCCTTGAAGAGATTTGTGACTGCTACGTGATTTGTAAAGACTGTAATTGAGTACCTGAGTATTAGATCTCAGAAATGAGTAAGGGCCCAGATGAGAGCTAGAGCTTCCTGATGCGTGACTGAGTAATTCACTTCCGCGGAGTTAAAAACCTTACTCCCATAGGTAATCACACGATTTTTACCCCTATGTGTCTTCTGCATCATGAATGCGCCTAGCGCTAAAGAGGCCTCCTCTGTGTAGAGTTCCAAATATAAAGAGAGGTCAGGGAATGGTAGAACTGGAGCCTATGTGAGAGCTGTTTTCAAATCCTGGAGACTGCACTCCTCCACAGCACTCCAATGAAAGGAATCGTTCTTCTAGAGTAGGTGATTGATATTATTGCCCATAAAGCTTACAAAGGGCTATTACGTGGGGTGCCTGTGATAGCGTTGTGAAAACGCCCGCCTCTACCACAGCCTTCTTGTGATCGCTCTTTCGCTTTGGGCATCTCTTCTCGTTATGTCTTGGCTTGTTACAATAGGAATAGACTAGGGGGCGGCTCCCCACTACTGCAGCGTTAGGCTCTACCGGTACATTCTCTGTTACCGTCGCCGCAAAGGATGCTACCCCTTTTCCCTCCTTTGATTTTGATACTAGAATATGAAACGAGTCATTTGGATTGCAGACTGGAAATCATGTCTCCCCTTCTCCTGTACTTGAAAGAGGAAAAAGAAGATTGAAAAAAAATTAAGAGGTTTTCAAACGTGTTTGGTCCTTCACACTAACCTTGTTCCCTCAGTACTCGCAGGCAGCTCTCCATCTGCTTGCCTGCAGATATGGACCCATCCCAAGGGTGCTCCGCCTTTTCCCCATTCTCAATACTTTCCACAATTGAGATGATTTGTTTCAATAGAGTAGTTTTTGCTCGACCCCCAAAAATAAGCAACATCTCTTTAAATAGGTCATAATTCTGCTCAAGCTTTCGGGCGAAAAGAGACACACTTTTTATCATTCTTTGAGCCCGTGAACCAGGTGCTAATTTTGATCTGACAAGAACAATTTTGTCTGCGTCATCTGTCGTTCCCGAGTGACGCAAGACATCCTCACACATGGTCATAAACGTGTAAACCGAGTAATCCACGGAGGGCTTATGGACCTATCGTTCTCGAAAACTGTACCTTTGTGACTGCAACTTGCCTGGCAAAATTCTTCCAACTCTGTCTTTCGGCTTCTACCTTTACTTTTTACGGGAAGGTTGCAAGATCAGGATACAGATAACACAGTGACTATTGACAGGTTCATGTTGGTGTGGTCTGACAGGAGAGACGTTGGCAAGGACCGAGGGGGTGGGGTTGCTGCTTACATAAGTAACAGATGGTGTTCACAAATTAATGTTGAGGAAAGCTACTGTGACAATAACATCGAGTACTTAGCGATTACCTGTCAACCCTTTTATTTACCATAGGAATTAATAAGAGAAACTTAATATTTGTGTATATACCTCCGGATGCAGACAAATCTATAGCAGCTGATATACTAGAAAACTGTGTTACAAAATGTGAGAATGAAAGTCTGAACAGTGCAATAATTGTTTTAGGAGATTTTAATGACTGCGATTTTCAAGAAAAATCCCAACTTAAAAACAAACAGTAAATTGTCCCACAAGAGATAATGTGACACTTGATAAGTTGTATTGTAACATTAAAGATGGATACAAAGTTTTTAAAAGACCAAACATTGAAAATGGAGACCATAACATGCTATATTGTGTGCCTACATATAAACAGGTACTGAAAAGCGTAAAACTTAAAGAAACTGAAATTAGAAAATGGGATGATAAGAATAAGCAACAATTACAAAGGTGTTTTGACTGCGTAGACTGGTCTGTCCTGATAGAAAATGGGACTGATATCAACACTAACTTAGATATTTTTAATGCGTATTTTCATTTTTGTTTTGATATGATCGTACCTACTAAGAAAATCAAGATATTTCCAAATAACAAACTTTGGATCAATAAAAAAACTAAAAGCTATGTTAAATGAAAAACACAGGCTCGTGCGAAATGGAAGTGATGTTAAAAGAAGAACCGTGCAAAGAAACAAAGATAAGAAAATAACTGAATCTAAAAGAATATACAAAGAAAAACTTGAAGGCTTGTTTAAAACAAATAGAGTAAAAGACACTTGGAAGGGATTGGAAATCTTATGCGAGCACAAGAAGAAACAGAGTGTGCCTGAACCAGAAAATATCAACATATATATAAACGAAATGAATGCGTTCTTTGCAAGATTTGAAAGACGTGATTTCAGTGATGCGTGTAATGAGATAATGACAGAAATTCAATCTAACTGTGGTAAAAAAATTACTATTAGGCAAGAAGACGTGCTTCCGTCCCTGCAGAACATACATGTTGTGCAGAACATTTGGCACCCATACTGACCTTATTATACCAAGTTTCAGTGGATCAGGGAGGGGTTCCTTATAAATGGAAGGAATCTGAAGTGAAACCTATCGCAAAAATTAACTGTCCAAAAGATGCCAAAGATTTTAGACCTGTAGTATTAACATCTAACATTATGAAATGCTTAGAAAATATATTGAAATACTACACCTGTGATAGTACAAATAATTCAAAAGACCCTATGCAGTTTGCTTATTGTAAAAATAGAAGTGTACAGGATGCAAAACTTAAATTACTAAATGATGTTAATAAGCACCTAGACAAGCATAAATCACAAGTTAGAGCACTGTACATTGATTTTAGCTCACCTTTTAATGCTCTGCAACATCACATTTTGCTCAAAAAAATATTATAAATGGGTGCAAACAGAAATATCTTAAAATGGATTTTCAACTTTTTAATTCAGAGACCCCAATATACTAATGTAAATAATGTTAAGTCTAATGTGATAGTCACCAACACAGGACCCCCCAAGGTTGTATATTGTCCCCCGTTCTGTTCACCTTGTATACAGATGATTGTAGAAGTGAGTCTGATCAATGTACTATCATAAGATATGCTGATGATACAGTTATATTAGAAAAAAAATTGAGAATGATAATTATGAAGGCTATTTAACTCAGGTTACAAAATTTTTGGATTGCAGTAAACAATTTTTTTTGGAGCTAAATGTAAAGAAAATAAAGAGATGATATTCGATTTCAGAACTAAAAATAAACATCTACCAGACCTATTGAAAATTGAGGAAAAAATCGTAGAGAAAGTGAGCCAGTATAAGTATTTGGGTTTTATGATAGATGACCAGTTAAAGGACAGTGTTAATACAGATATGATGTCCAGGAAATGCAACCAAAGATTACACTTTGTACGTATCTTTCGTGTAGATAAAGTGATAACTAGCATGTTTATAAATCCACATTAGAATCAGTTTTAAACTTTTCAATCACTACCTGGTATGGAAAGCTTACCTGTAAAGATAAAAACAAGCTGCGAAGGATTGTTAAAAGGCAGGAAAACTACGTGCAGAGACCATATCACTAGATATAGGGGCCGCCGTGGTACAGTGGAACCATGCGTGCTTTGGGTTCCGGGGGGTCTCCAAGCACACGGGTTCGAATCGTGTCCACGGTCCGAGTGGAGGATGGTCTTCCTGACTTGGGGCAACGGTTTGCTAGCGGGTGGGCTTTGAGATAGGAGGTAACACAAAAAGTATCCCCTTTAGTCCATAAATTCCCGTAAAAACCGACATGGTATAAATAAGAAAAAAATTTAAAAAAAGATAAGCTTTATCAGACAGGTACAATGAAACAAATAGACAGGATTATGAAAGATATAACTCATCCGCTTCATAATCGTTATACATATCTAAGATCTAGTAGAAGGTTGGCTTTGCCCATGCAGCGCAGTGACAGATATAGAAAGTCATTTGTATCTAGAAGCATTCTTCTCTTCAACCACCTATCATCACTATAGCTTTTAGGTGTAAGTAGCCATAATAACTGTATGTGATAGTCTGTGATAAAGGTAAGAATAACTTATTATTGCATGTATAAGAAAGGAAATTAACATTTCATTTGAACAGCCAAAGTAACATTTGTAAATGGTTTTAAATGTTTTTATTGCTGCATTGATTTTATTTATTTTTAATGTACAAATAACTAACAGTGAGCTCCTAAGCCAAAATGAATTTCATATTGTATACAAAATTTAATGTATTATAATTTGACAAATAAAGTATCTATCTTTATCTTTATCTTTATCTTAAGTTTGCTTACATTCAGCCTGTTCCTGAAAATGTGGCCATTTTTATCCCTCAAAATACCGCCCTATAGCTTTAACATCTTGCTTGTGTAAATTTT
The DNA here is from genome assembly GCF_017591435.1 of Portunus trituberculatus. Classification (NCBI taxonomy): domain Eukaryota; kingdom Metazoa; phylum Arthropoda; class Malacostraca; order Decapoda; family Portunidae; genus Portunus; species Portunus trituberculatus. Next base: position 23,031,618 of record NC_059296.1, read on the forward strand.
TCTTTAACCTATCTTGAATGGGAAGATTCTTAAACATCTGCTACTTCATAATCTTCTATCTGATTGCCAATGTGGCTTCCGTCAAGGCCGCTCTACTGATCTGGCTATTCTTATTGAGTCTTGACTTCCTCTTTTAGAGATTTTTGTGAAACTATCGTTGTTGTTTTAGACATATCAAAAGCTTTTGATAGAGTGTGGCACAAAGGTTTGATCTCAGAACTACCCTCCTACGGATTCTATCCATCTCTCTTTAAACTTATCTCAAGTCTTTTCTCCAACCGTTCTTTTGCTGCTGTTCTTCTCCCAAATCCTCATAGTTCTGTCCTTTCGTCCACTTTCTTCATATTATTCATTAATGATCTTCTAAACCAAACTTCTTACCTTACCATTCCTACACTGAAGATACCACAGTACACCTTTCGGCTTCTTTACAGAGACTACCAACGCTTAAGTAAGATGACAGATCACGCCACAGAACACTTGACATTGTTGAATGTCTCCAAAACTTATTTCCTCTCTCTGTCAAGTCAACACAACCTTCCAGACAACTATCCCCTTTTCTTCAGTGACACTCAAGTGGTCCCTTCCTCTACAGTCTACACTGATTATCCTCGATCTGTCCTTTATTCATAATCCAAACTGAAAACTTCACATCTCATCATTTGTTAAAATAGCTTCTACGAAGGTAGGTGTTCTAAGGCGTCTCCGCCAGTTTCTCCCCTAACTACTAACTTTGTACAAGGGCCTGATCTGCCCATATATGGAGTACTCTTCGCATGTAGGGGGTTACACTTACACAGTTTATTAGAGTGGAGTCAAAGGTTTTTTGTCTTATCTCTCCTCTGACTGACTATATTCAACTTCTTTCTCACTGCATGGGTAACTGCTCCTAATATCCTCTTCTGTCATTTCACCATAGTGACGAAAATTACAACAATATTTGAATTGTAATCCTAGGACTAGGACATCTCTTGAATGTAACCATGTCTCCTTTCCCATCCCTATTCTTCAGTGACAAGTGTAAGTACTGCAATATTTCCAACAACATTTGAAAAATGAACGAAAAAGACTGACGGTGCGCACCATGTGTCTCGATGAACAAGTGGAAACTAAATCGAGTGTTTACTTGAGAGGATTTGAGGGACGGGCATGCGGTAATGAGGGTACTGTGCCCAACAACCATCAAAATGCTAATCTTCCAGCAGCAGGATACTGATTAGTATGAAGACCCTGACGTTCTATTCTACCATCCCCTACGAAGTTGGCTTCGCCATTTTTATCTGCTGCCTCGACTCATCGCTCCACCCAGAAGCGACCTGATAGCCACTTCATACCACACGCGGGACACGAGGATGACACTTTCGCTTTTTTTTTTTTTTTTGCCAGCAGCCCTACGCCTCCCATTGTTAACCGGAATCGAATGGCTTCCTAGCCTTGTTCTGGGTATAGTTGTATTCGTAGTTGAGGGGTCACTGACGTCAAGTATCAAACGTTCACGATCTCTCTCACGCATCTTTCTTTCGGCAGGTAATGCAAACACAAGGTTGGTTTTTCACTATATTAAGAGTACAGTTCACTACACTTCACTAAGACAGTCTGTACACACACACACACACACAGGTCCACAGTTCCAACTATGGGCACTCCTTGTTATTGCGAGACTCAGTCTAATCCGGCAGCGTGTCATGTCCAACTCCGTCAGCGAAAAACTCACTGACACGGTGACCAACTCGTACATCTAAGAACACTTACAAACGCATTGGTTACAACAGTTAAAATATTATCTAATAATAAATGTAAGAAGTAAAATATAGTTAGTATTAAATGTATGTCTATGCTATTAAACAAATTATAATTACATATTTGTAATCTAACAACTAGAGATTCCCACACTGAACCTGAGAGCGCGGATGTTGACCAGCATAGTCTCCCCTTGGAAGTGCATACCAAGGAAAAAGAAAGAATGTGCAGTTGAAAGGATATTTCACTAAAGCCGCGATCCCACATTCACTATCTACTACCGTATCTATGTCGAATCTGTCATTTTTTTTTTTAATAACGTAATCGGGCATTGAAATACGTCATCACGCCGGTCGATCGTAAGGACGTCGTACGTATGTCGTGGGAATGTGGGTTCTCCATAGATTCCCGCGGCAACGTCGGGAAAGAATGAACATGAGATATGTTTTCCCGATTGTTTCCCGGGGCCGTAAAATTACTTCACTACCGTAACAAAACCCTGACTACCGCAAGGTAGTTCGTATCCCAGTTACGATACATCTACGGTGATCGTTAATTGGTAAGACGTGATTAAGTACGGCCGTAGTGAGATCGTACAGAAATTTTAGCCTTTTTTGTGTCATACGCCTGGAAACAACGTCCTTCTACGCCTCCGTCAGCCATGCCTTATACCAATAAGAAGCTCATTCATCAGGTTGTAGTAGTGCCCTTGTCGTTTCCTTCTTGTTAGATAGGGACATACCCAAACACTTCTTGAGCTTCCGCAACCTCCTTTTCTGACATTGTGTTGCATAGACATAGTAGAGAGCAAGGGTCAAGGTCAGTGTACTCTCCATAATCATAAAAGCCATGACCGTCTCAGGGGATGTCTTGTAAAGCTCGTCAAGGTGCTCCATGATGTTGCCAGGACAGATGTTGCAAGGACAGATTCTAGGGCTTCTAAGTCCACGAATATATAGCAGCCAGCCCACATGAGACAAGCACGTCCTTGTGTCGTACGGGTATCGTATCTGTATTACGGTACCACTTATCTGGATTGTAACTAGGTATGGGGTACCTTGCGTGTTCCCAAGCCAGCAAAATTCAATTTTTTTTTTTTTGCTGAGTCATGGCCATTAACTTCGCTCCCAGTACATTGCCGTGTGGGTGTCGTAACACGGATACGATGAGGACAGGGTAATACGTATCAATGACAGGGGATAATATAAGTACGGTGGTCAAGTTCACCACCGTATTCGAGTGTTGGAAGGGTTCTGGGGGGGGGGTGAAAATTGTATCAATCTCGGGAGTCCTGACACCGTATCAAAATCGTACAAACATCGTGAATGTGGGATCGTGGCATAAGATCAGCCTTGCTCTCATGGCTGTGTGTAGAAACAAGGGAAAATATTTATATAGAATTCATACCCTAACACCGCTCAGTCACATACCTGCCGTGTCCTCGCGGCACAAAAAGAAAGTATACATAGAAATATACTATCTAGCCGTATTAAAGTGTTCTACAGGAAGTTTAAGTCGCCGCGGAACAAACATTGTGGTACTAAGATTAGGATGGGAATGAAAAATAAATTAATAGATAAATACTAAAGATAGAGTGATGATACTCAGGAAGAGATTCCTCAAAGACCTCAGCAACCTTAGTGTAAGGAAAGAAAGATTTGTACAATAGATAAGGAAAAAGATCAGGTGTAGCCAGTAGCCCTGCAATATGTCAAGAAACTATGGGTGAGATATTCAATGGCCTACCTGGTGTCTTTTGTTTTATTGATGACATACTCATTGTCAGCAAAGATGAAATAGAGCATCAGGACAGACTGAGAGCAGTACTGGCACGCATCCAAAAAAATGGTATAAAAAAAAGTAAATATCAATTTAATGTTCCATCTATTGAATACTTGGGTTTCATCATTGATGAAAAAGGCATCCACAAAACAAATGACAAGGTTAAGGCAGTTCAATCAGCAAAAGTGCCTGAAAATGTGGAGGAACTACAGTCATTCCTAGGCTTTGTGACTTTTTATGGAAAGTTTATAAACAACTTAGCGACAATTGCAGAACCCTTGTATATACTGCTCAACAACGATACAGAATGGAACTGGTCAAAGGATTGTCAATTCCTTTGAGAGGATGAAAGCAGAAATAGCTTCACCAAATTTCTTGACACACTTTCGTTTAGACTTTCCAGTAAAACTAGTTTGTGACGCCTCACAGGTAGGAATATGCGCAATTTTAGCTCATGAAATGCTAGATGGTACTTAACGACCAATTCCTTATGCATCAAGGTTGCTAAACAAGGCAGAAAGAAATTATTCACAGATTGAGAAAGGTCTTGCACTCGTGTATGGTGTTAAAAAGTTTCACATATACTTATATGGCAAAAAATAATTCAAAATAGTCACATACCATAAGCCATTAGTAGCTGTTGTTGATCCAAAAGCAAGTCTACCAACTTTAGTGGCTGCAAGATTGCATTGCTGGGCTATTACACTAGCATCATATAACTACACACTTGATTACAGACCTACAAATAAAATGCAGATACATTGTCTCGCTTACCTGTCGACAAAATACCTGATACTCATGATGCTAGTAATTTTTTGATAAAAAGCTGCAACTTACCTGTCATAGCTAAACATATAGCTCAAGGTACTAAGCAAGATCCTGTCTTGTCAAAGGTACTACAAAATCTGGTTACTGGGAGAAATTCATTACAAACTGTTGAAGAATGTAAACCGTATGTGGCAGTATGGTCAGAGATTGGTATAGAACAAAATTGCATATTGCATAGATCAAGAGTAGTAGTTCCTAAGCAACTTAGAGATCAGGTCCTAGCAGAATTACATGCTGACCACCAAGGTATAGTCAGAGCAAAAGCAGTAGCTAGAAGATACATGTGGTGGCCAGGAATGGACAAAGAGATTGAAATGTATATCCAACAATGTACATCATGTGCTATCCATCAAAATTATCCAAAACCAGTTCGTTCCCATCCATGGGAATATCCAAGATATGCATGGCAAAGATTACATATTGATTGATTGCAATTCCTTTTCTAGGATATTCATTCTTAATTATTATTGATGCTTACAATAAATGGCCAGAGATATTCTAATGCTATCAACTACATCAACCAGCACAATCAGGGCACTTATACAAATCTTTGCAGCACATGCTTTACCAGAAAGAATTGTATCAGACAACGGTCCATAACATGTTCACAAGAATTTAAAGACTTTTTGACAGTCAATGGTATTCAGCACATTCAGTTAGCACCATACCAGCCTGCCACAAATGGTGAAGCCGAACGTTTTGTTCAGACTTTCAAACAACACATGTGTAGGAAAGCAACCACTACCACTGTACATTCTAGCATTAGCAAGTTTCTTCTGACGTATAGGACTACCCCGCATGCAGCAACTAATGTGTCACCCTCTATTTTGTTGATGGGGAGGAGGATCAGAACCAAGATGGACTTAATGTTACCAGGTTTCCTTAGCGATCAGGAAAGGAAGGGATGGAAGCAATGGCAACACCAAGGGAATTCCAACCTTCTTCACAAGTCATGGTTAGATTATACAATACACCAATCAAATGGGTACCAGGAACAATTACACGTCAAGTTGGAAATATGCATTATGACGTTAATGTAAATGGCAATGTTATAAAGAAACACACTGATCAGTTGAGACTATCTTTCACTGACAGTTTATTTGAAGAGCAACACTCTTCTGTTGATAAGAGTGTTGCAGAACCTTCATTGTCTTCCAGCAATGATGAACACCTAGTATATTCTCCATCACTTCCACCCCAAAGCCCTGCTGAATGCAAGAAACTTTCTGATAGGACAACTAAAGGAATACCTCCTCAAAAATTAGATTTGTAAGGTAGTAGTAGTAAGTATGAGTATGTAATGCTTAGAAATATTCAATACCATAGGTCAAGTATTTATATGTATAAATATATTTTCATATTTTTTTTTATACCCGAGTCTTTTTTTCCCATTGAAGGGGGAAGGAAGTGTTTTAAATTTGTATACTCATTCATTTACGTTACTCCTGTTACTGCTACATTTTCTGTCATATTTCTTATGTAAATAGGATTCAATCTATTACCAGGAATAATTCAATACTTTTTTAGAGGATTCAGTTACAATGTTTATGTTAATTTTATTAGGTATAGTGTTTACATTTTTTCACCTATACTCTCCTCGCCATGCGGCTGTGAATGAAGCCATGTGCCCTCTAAGAGATGTATAATTTCTACCTACCAGAAACTAATCCAGGTGACAAGGATGCGATATACTTATACATAGTTTCACTACTACAATATTACGTCCTTCACAGGTACGTAAGCGTGCTGAGCATGTGTGTGTTGGACTTAACAGACACAACAGCTAAGAAAGCCTCTATGAATTTAGGCGTTCTGAGTCGTCTCCGGAGTTTTACTCTAACCCTGCCCTTCCCCCCTATCTCCTGGCATTCAGCTGCTATATCTACCTTTGTATACTAGTATTGAGTATACTTCACATATATAGGGGGTTCCACTGATAGCACTTTTTAAGACAGGGTGGGGGTGGAATTAATTGTTTTTCACGTTATCAACTTCTTCTATAACTGCCTGTAGCTAGCCTTTTTCTCATTAACACAACGTTGCATTTTTGCTTTCTTCTAACTTTTTTTTCATGCTAACTGCTCCTTTGATCTATTTAACTGCACGCCTCTTTTCCTCTAGCCGTCTTGCTGCACAAGCTTTTATTCTTTCTGTCATCTCTATTCTGTTAATTACTGTGAAGGTTAACAAACATTCTTAATCATTCATCCCTTTCAATGGTAAACTCTAGAACTCCCTACCTGTTTCTCTATTTTCACCTTCATATCTTATGAACAGTCTAGAAAATACAGGTAACTCTCGATTTACGCGATAGATGCGTTCCAAGAGGCATCGCGTATATCAAAATACGCGTAAAACAAACATGTAATTATCATAAGAAACAA
>NC_059296.1:23038851-23061351 GCF_017591435.1 Portunus trituberculatus
GTGTGTGTGTGTGTGTGTGTGTGTGTGTGGTATATGCATGTAAGGGATGCGGTGACGTAGTGGATAAGGTGGTGAGCGTGGTATGGGGTAGACGTCCACGCGTTCGAATCCCACCATATACTTCTTTGAAGCTATGACATTTCTCGAGTGGCTTAAAAGAACCTACATGTCACCATGAGATCCAGGTTCTAGGTGGTTACACCAAAGATGCACCTGGGTGGTGAAATGGCCCCTAATATGGGTACCACTATGAATAAAATCGCCTGCGCCACTAATGGATGGAAGCTTAATAGCCCCTTTCCACATATACTCTTTAAATATGCGTACAGGGGCTATAGGCCGTAACATAAATAAAAATAATGTAGTTTTGTGTGAAGAAAGAGAGTTGTCTTTAGAGGGCAAGGTATGACTGGCTTCTTGAGTTGTGAGACACAAAGGGAAACGTTCAGCAAGATCACAACTAACTTAATGGAAAGTTCACAGCACCCCTTGAACTAGTGCTATTAAACCTTACTGGGAGTAAATTATCGTTTCGGTAGTGTGTGCTATTGCGTAGATTCACTAATGCTTTATATTGTTTGTGTTCGCTGACTCAAAGTTCTTTTTTGCTTTTGGTTTAAAATATTCAGAGGAGTAATGTTATTTTAATTTGCTAATTAGATCCTCTGTGTTCAACTGTTCAATGAAATATATAAATATTAGTGCTTTATTTAATATGGTTTACATTTTTCTTTTCTGGGATATTGAGGCCATACAAGTTGGAATGGAAGGGTGTAGATGCCATTTCTCGTATACGTTTTTAATGAATTTGTTTTGGCCTTCATTACCAGGATGTTTCATGAGCATATTATTTTGATATTTTGTATATAGTATACAGTTGTTGTTATTGTTATTTGAAGAATACATTCATATTTGGTGAAAGAGGGAAACGGCCAGCCTTGACTGGCTAGTTTGAAATGAGTGTTGAGTGGTTAAATGGATTTTGAGTTCTGAGACATCGAACTAGAATGTTTCAAACCTACCCATTCACGGCGAGGACTTTGGCCGGCTAGCCCAGTACAGCTCAGCCCTTATTGCCGTGTGGATGTAGAGTGCTACATATATCGATTGCCGTGGATTTACAGTGTTGTGTGGAATACTTGGTGAGTTTAAAACTTTGTTATTTGTTATATTATAGATGTATTTAGCAGTGTGGATTTCATTGTAGACTTCATCTGTTAATAAGTTTAATTATTATAAGCTTCAAGCCAGTGACGAGGCCATTAAGTTGTTGGAGAGAGATTCGGTTTACTGTGAAGAAATTCTTAGTTATTTATCTTTATTTATTATCAACACATAGTAATGCAAGGCAATAGTTAATTGGGTTAATGAAATCTTACGTAATTATTTAGTCTACCGTGAAGTCCACACGTTTAATATTGCGATTCGGTTGTGATAGATTGTGATAATTGAGAAAAATTGGTTATATCAAATTGGGTTAACGAAACTTTATACGAAGAAGTACATGTAAGACCTTTCTTTGTAGAATGATTCAGAGGCCGGTTGAGATCGAGATTCGATCTGTTCTTCGTATTTATGAGACAGGGATACAGCTTGGTGAGTGGTTACTAATTTAATTTATGTAATTGCTATACAATAGCTGACTTTAAAGGTAAATTCCTCGATCACATTAATATAATTAGCTGTCTTCATTTATGGTTGTTATCCTTTCAATGTAATAACTATCTGATGATTATTTTTATTATTTAGAGTCAGCTATTGATTACCGTGAAACATTTTGAGGCATTTTGATAATGATGAATTGTGTGTTCGTGTTTGAATTGTTTGTTGTTTATTGAGACCAATTTGATTGTTTCTACAGTATTTATTAGTTGGGTTACCATGTACGAGTATGCGAAAACAGTTGGAGTAATGATTTCATTAATGACAATATTGTCTGTATGTAAACGTGCGTTTTTGGATACATACCAGCTTATATTATTTATTATACCAGCTTATTTCGTTTATTATATTAGACTGTAAGATGTGACCGTATTTACAGATACAACTTGTAGTCGAGTTAAAGTGGAATAAAGGTGGACGGCTACAGAGCGTTATCATCTATCCCAGTGTTGGACAACTAGGGCCTCTACAAAACCCACAGTTATAGACTTGGAGTATGTACTCTGAACGTTTCGAAGGCCACTTCCTTTATCTTCAGCAATACAAAGCAGAATGAAAAATACAAGCGAACTGAACCAAGGGAAGGAGGAGGGACAGAGGATGAGAGTAAAGTGGCACAGTGTGATTAGCCAAGCCCACCTGAGAGTTCCACCCTACTCAAACCCTACCAGGACATGATGACCTGTCTTTACCACTAATCCGTAAATCTGGTAAGGAGTCACCACTGCTCTAATTAATGGATCTAGCTTACGTTTTTTTAAATTGTTACATTTGAATAACATTAGGCTGGAATCCAAATCAATTGAGTGGGCATTATCAAAAGCATGGATAAAATTGAGTTTCTCTAATGCGAGAAGGTTGTTCTTGCCTTTCTTTTGCTGCTACCGCAATGTCAGTTACTGTGTCACCTGGTTGGAACCTCAAATTACTTACGCATCCCTTCACATCACTATTTGCAAAATTCATGAAGTATTGGAACCCCATCATTTTCCTGAGATCGGTTCTCGTTATTGTGCCATTTTGAATCCAACCATTATTATCTATAACTGACATAGTCGGTCACAACTTGATGTGCTGCAGCCATAGCCCTCATCTCATACATAGACGTAGTCTCTGCTTTCACTCTGTCAGATGCCTCAGAGGAATGACATATAATATCTGTTTGTCACTTTTCTCCAAAGACGCTCAAGATTTTTTTTTCTTCTGAATTTAACATAGTTTTTCCCAATTTCGCATGCACATAAAGCGCTACTATTCATTAAGTACAAGGCTACTCCTACAAATTTGGATCTAACAAAAGAAAATTTTGTCCTCGTCTTTCACGGTGTTGGACCCCCGCATTACATCCTCACATGAACGGATGAAGTCATGCACTCTTTCATATGGATTTTCTTCACGAAATGGTGCGATTGCATCAGAAAAAGGGAGTACCGTAACTGGAGAAGCTGCTTGCATAATATTAAAACCATAACTAGTAGAAGCAGAAGCATTTGCATTAGCCATGGTTGTTGTTGTTAATTGTGGGTATCTATTTCCCAATCTAGTAGTTAACACGTTCTCCTCCTCAAGATATAAAGTGTTTACCGCTGTTTTCAGTTTACCTTCCTTTAATGATTATTCTGATGAATTATTGTCACTACTTTCCTCTTGGGAATGACACTCAAGTTCATACAGTTCAGCTAATTCCTCACCTTTTGTTATCAAGGCAGTGTTAATAATTCCACTTAGTTAGGTAATAATTACACTCCAGTATATTTTTTTTACGTTCAAAGGCGTTATTAACCAAAAAGAAATTTTTATTATTATTGGTAGTTTTATGAAAATTTATCAATGTTAAAGTTGGGAAGGCAAGAACAGAATTTTGAGTTAACCCTACAATACTAAAAATAAATGGGGAGACGTGCTCCGTCTGGGCTGAAAAGAAAATGGCGTCTGAGAGGTAAAGCTAAATTAGTTCTATTTATACACACGTGGTGTCATCTCCCTGCAGAAACGGCTAAGTAATACGTAAACTCTAGCCGTCTTTGCGTTACAAGTGTTGAAATTAATATTTCTGTGGTTTACACTAAATGTTGAACTCACGACTTTAGTTGGGTGAATCAACACGTTAAATTAATTGTCTGTCACTTGGAAAGACTTCTTTCTTCCTAAGAAACTTGTCTTTAGACGGCGGGTCCTTTTTATAAGGTCCTGTAAGCTTCCTTCATGAGAGGTGGAGTGAGGATCTGCGTCGCAAAATGTCTGCGCCGATGATGTCTTCGCCGAAAGAGTCTACGACGGATTATGAGACAGAGGGGAACCATATAAATTATATTAGGTTTCACCCTATGTCTCTGAAGTCTCCTCTTTTAGGAGAAAGAAAAGTTATCTTGGGTGTGGCAGGCTGTGTGAGTGAAGCGATACCATTGAGAGAGTTCCTCCGCTTGCTTTGTTTTGGTCAGCAATAATTTCGTAAACAATGCTGGCTGGCTGTTCGCTGCTCGCTTCTAACTACCCACTGCTGCTTGCCGTGTATTCTCCGTTTTTGTCTGTTCGCTACTTCACTCATTAATCACCATTTATTTTTACTGCACCAGTCTCGGGATGCGTGGGTTCGAATCCCACCACTGCCACCAATGTTCCAGTGGGGTATTTAGAATTATCAATTACCCCAGGATGTTATTAATTAGTTATTACCATTCTGTTGTAGGTAAAGTCACTTGGTTGAGTTTGTGTTTTTTCAGGTGAATATCAAAGGTGAACGTATATTTATCTATAAATATATTCAAGATTAAATACAGAGATCTGAAGAAGGGTATGGCGTATACGGGACAACCTGTATCTGTATGTTATAACGCGTTACACCACGGCAAGAGACTGACTAGGGAGCCGGCTCAAGGCATGCTTGCTGCCTTCAAAGCACTGAAAGCAGAAACATGATTGGGTCTACCAGTCACTATACATTAGTATATCAAAGATTATAGTCTTCTAATTACAAGAATTAGGCAAGGAAAATTAACTTATGGCTAAAATTAGTACATGTTAAAATACATTGCATAAAACAAATATGCAAATCACTTATATGATATAATGTAGATGCAACTGATTAGTTATTGATTGCAATAAATAGGTCATGGAAAGTTCCATGACGTGTGACATAGGGTGGCATGATCCTGTCAGCCCCCACCCGTCTTTGTCTTGGGCCTTGGGTGCCACACTTGTTACCAATACTTATACATACATAATTATATACATACACATGTAATAATAATTGGAGAATTAATGACGAGTACGATGTCCATTACTATGTGACACCGTTACAAACACCAAAGGGCAGTAGCAGCAGTAGCAGCAGCAGCAACATCAACAATAGTAGTACTGGTAGTATTACTTGTAGCAGTGTTATTATTATTATTATTATTATTATTATTATTATTATTATTATTATCATTATTTTTTTAAAATTTATAGCAGAGAGCAGAGAGAGAGAGAGAGAGAGAGAGAGAGAGAGAGAGAGAGAGAGAGAGAGAGAGAGAGATACTGATACCGATACATTTATTGGCCCATATGTACTACATAACTTAACATATTATGACATTGATTAAATAGTGGACAAAGGTCTGTTGAGCCGAGGCTCTTTTACAGACCGTATGAAAAAAAATATACCATTGAAGTTCAGTCCTAAGGCCTAGTACAAAATGCAAACAGTAGTAATGACAATAATAATAATATTATGGTAATTTAATACTAATAAATCATTAACAATAATAACATTATAATAATGACAATAATAATAATGATAACAATAATGAACAAATTAATAATAATAATAATAATAATAATAATAATAATAATAATAATAATAATAATAATAATAATGATAATAATAACAACAACATCAACACAGCAAAAAAATAATAAATATGAAATTAAGGATAATAACAAAACTAATAAAACAAAAATAAAAGTAATGGTAATAGTGATGATGAAAAGAAGAGGAAATATTTCTAACTAAAATATAATAACATTGATCAATAGTAACAGTATTAATATGGACAATAATGATAGAAAAAAATATAAATCCATAATGATAATAATAATAATAATAATAATAATAATAATAATAATAATAATAATAATAAAAATTAATAATAAAAATAAAAATAATACCAATAATAATGATAATAGAAATAAAAACAATAATACTGATAACTAAAAAAAATCATAGAGTACCATTAGAAATAATCGTAACATGAAGATTTAAATAAGTAAATAGTAAAGAAGATGCAGGGCAATGGAAATAGATTTAGAAAAAAGTAAATTGGTAATTTATGATGAGTAATAAAGAGAACAACCAATCAATCAATCATGCGGGGCATATGCCGGGGGGCGCGTCGCCTCGCCTACCCTATAGCGCCACTCAAGGGGGTCACGCCTAATGAGTCTTCATGCAGGCTCCCTTCCTGTGCCAAGTAACTCCCAGCAGGAGGCATCGACTTGCCGCAACAATGAGTTCTGTGGACGTCCCCTTGGCCTCCTCCATGCCGGGTTATCCCTTTCGGAGACAACCCGATATGCAGGATTGGCTTCCGGAAAGCGTGCTACATGCCTATATACTCGCAGTTGGCATTGCCGGATTATACTGGTAATCAGCCTCGAATCTGTCTCACAGAGCCATCGCTGATTTGACACAAAGTCATACCAGCGTTACCCCATGATCCTGCGAAGGTATCGAGTACCAAAGACATTAATTCGTCTCTTCAGATCGGTGTTTAGCGTCCATGTCTCACAACCGTAGAGTAAGACAGGGATCACCAGCGTCTTAAAGATCCGAATCTGCACAGATATCGACAACGCCAAATACTCGTGTTGAGCGAGACCATAACGCCATGGGCCAGGCCAATCCGCCGTACAACTTCCTGGCTTGACCCATCGTCGTTACACATTACACTACCAAGGTATGTGAAATTTTCCGAGATCTCTAGTTGTGTGAGATTTCCATTTGACTTATTTTCTACAATGACACCTCAAAACTTACATTCATCAACTTGATCAAGCAAATAATTGTCAATGAAAATATCAGTCTTGGGTGACAGTGACATAACTGGAGAAGATACCATGTTATGGGTTTTGGAAATATTTAGTTAGTTTATTGCTTTTTATCCAATTAAAAAGATGTTGAGGTTTAGTGTTTAAGGTATTTTTGATAACATTAAGGTCTTACCCCTGGATATAAATAGTGGTGTCATCAGCGAATAGGATATATTTAAGTTGACCAGAGATACAACTTATATCATTAATATATAGCAGAAAGAGTATGGGAACCAAAATTGATCCTTGAGGCACCACATAATCAATCGGAGCGAAAGATGATGTGGAGCCTCCATGCACTGTGCACTGCTTCCTAGAACTTAAGTAGCTTTTGAACCATTGAAGTGTAGTACATCGAATTCGGTAAACTTTTCGTTTTTCTATCAAGATGTTAGATAATATGTCAAAAGCTTTGAAGAGATCACAAAATACTGATATATGAAAACCTTTGTTGTCCATGGTTTTGAAAATGTTTTTGCAAAGGAGGTGCAAAACATATTCATATAAATAATCAGAGCGAAAACCAAATTCATCATTAGCGAAAATAGAATATTTTGAAATATAATTCATTAATCTAATACAATTCTTTTCAAAAGCTTTACTAAAACTTGAAAGAATGGAAATAGGTCTGTAATTAGAATGAACATTTTGATCACCTCCTTTGCAAACTGGCACAACTTTAGTAAAATGAAGATGTTTGGGAAAGCAACCTTTCTGAAACGAAGCATGTATAACAAATACAAGGAATAGCGAAATTTGACAAACACATTCTTTAAGTATTATCATATTGAGGTAATCATATCCTGAGACAGTAACCTTAAGATTATTAATATGGAAGTAATTTCAGAAAAATGTTGGTTGGAGGAAAAAGGAAGATGGTACAGGGTCTGGTAGGAAGGACGTAAACGGAACAGGAGACTGTTGTATATTTCTAGCTAAGTTATTTGTAATGTTACAAAAATATTATTGAAGGATTCTGCAATTTCTTGGTTGCTGCTAATGACATTGTTTTCAAAAGGAATTTCGTGTGGCAACTACTTACCATTTCTACCCATTATATAATTAAGAATCTCCCAGGCTTTCTTTGTCTTGCATTGTCTTTTAATCTGGACTTATTATAGTTATGTTTCGTTGTTCTTAAGACAGAGGTACGTGCATTTCTATACTCTGAAAACTTTTCCGTAAGTAAGGGTCCATTTAGCAAAAAGCTTTTGCAATTTGTTGCGCTGATTAATAGATTTTTTGACAGGTTGGGTAATGTAAGGTTTTCTTAAATGTTTTCCTTTAACTGAATGCTGATTTAAGGGAAAATGTCTATTATATAAATTCAGAAATTTATTCATGTAATTATCAAAACTAGTGTTTAATGTCCATATATGAAATCCAGTTATAATGAAGTAACTTCTTTGAATGCACTGATAGATGAATCATCAAAAGGTCTTTTAAGATTTTTTTGATGATCTGGCTTCATGATTAATGCTAAACGTTTTAAAAACACTAAACACTGGAAAATGGTCACTAATATCAGAATAAATTATACCACTCACCTCATGGTTTTGCAAGTTATTGGTAAGAGTAAAGGAAGTTAATGAATTCCTGGACGTTGCTTTCCTTTTTTAAGAGATTAATATTAAAGTCAACCATCAAATAGCAAGGCAATTTTTGTTTAATCAAATATATTCAAGAAAGTTTTCAGTACACAACAAACATTTATTTAGCATTGGGTGGTCTGTAAACAATTCCGATAATAAAACTGAAGGGCCTAGTTATTTATTTTTTTTATAAATAGAGATCGATGTAAAGTGATGATTGTGAAATATTATACAGTGTTGAGTCTGAATTGTTGTCATGCAAATAAATAGCTAGACCTTCTCCATGAGTAGTGTTATTGTTGAAGAAAGCGTTGTAATATGGCAAGACATACAGTGAAGCTCTGGAGTCAATCAAGCGGGATTCACAAAATCCAATTACATCAAATTGTACACCAAACTGATCAAAACACATGTTAACAAAAGAGTCAAAATGAAATGGAATACTACTGATATTATGAGAGAAGTTTCAAACAATGAAGTGGCAATTCAATTGTTGGTAAAGTTTCACGAAAATGGTAATTACATTCCAGTACATGAAGAACATAATCACAGAGAAGATCACTGTCATGGAAATTATAATGGTTAAATTTTAAGTTATCAAGAACATGCAAAGATAATTTATGATAATCAACTTCAGTCAACAAATTGATAAGATCTGAAACATTTAAATCATTAAATGGAAAAATACGGTGAATGGACATAATAAAATCAAAACTATAACAGGTCGTTGACAAACCCCTACAACTTATTTACTTCTTACTGGACGAGCTGGATAATGCCTTTGTGGCACGCTGTCTCGCAGTGACAGACGCAGACCCGTCAGCACGTCCAGCAATGGTATCCTTGGCAATCGCAGTACCAACTGACACTAAGCCACCAACAGTAGGACTACATTCTTGTAATCCCTTACCTGGTTTCCAAGCACCATCAATATCCAATTGAGTGACGCTTCCCCGCGTGGACACACCACCACCCACATCACCATCGTCATGACCAAGTGTGCCAGCAGGGGTAGAGTAGGTGACGACATCAGCAGCACCACCACGGCCACTGGTCCCAACCGCAGCAGAACTGGACCCTCGAACCGAACTCACCGCCGTGGAGGTGGATGAGGACGCGTCTCCGCCACTAACTAAAACAGTAGTCGCAGTTGAACGGGAAGTTGAAGCATTAGCTGAACCACCAGCGGCCCCAGTAACTCTTTGCGCAGGCGCACACACCCTGTCCTTAATGATCAGCTTGGTGTGCCTGAAGTACGCCACCTTGCCGTACGTTCTTGGTTGCTTCATCTCAAGGATTTGAGTTTTTTTTTTTTTTTTTCTTATGACCTTTAGCGCATGTAGGCATACTTGAAGAGTATATGTGGGAAATGCTGTTGAGTTTGCGCCCATTAGTGGCGCAAGCAATTTTATTTATAATGGTACCCATACTAGGGCATATATCACCACCCAAGCGCATCTTTGATGTAACCACCTAGAACCTGTGAATCATGGTGACATGTGGGTAACTTTAAACCACTCGATAAATGGCATAGCTTCAAAGTGGTATGTGTGGGATTCGAATCTACGCGTGGACGTCTGCCCGATTCCATATCCACTACGCCACCGCCTCCGAAGGAAGCAGGACACAGGTCTTCATTGACATAGATCTTTGTTTCTCTTAACTTGGAAGCGTTCCTCATAACTGAGAGAGAGAGAGAGAGAGAGAGAGAGAGAGAGAGAGAGAGAGAGAGAGAGAGAGAGAGAGAGAGAGATGAAATACGTTAACATTGTATTGCTGGAGCGTTGATGTATGTGGCGATGGTACGAACGGAATCATTGTATAACTTTATAATGAAATGAATTGAGACGACCTTTGCGGCCTTACGTGGTGATACACTGCTGTGGGAGAGCCGATCATAACACAGATCTGTCTGAATCCTGTTTGGGTAATTCACCTCGGTCTTCAGCTGGTCACCCAGCCAGTCTTCCCCATTACGGAGCGAGCTCAGAGCTCATAGACCGATCTTCGGGTAGAACTGAGACCACATCAACACACACACACCGGGAAAGCGAAGCCACAACCCCTCGAGTTACATCCCGTACCTATTTACTGCTAGGTGAACAGGGGCTACACATTAAGAGCCTTGCCCATTTGCCTCGCCGCGCCGGGATTCGAACTCGGCCTTCTCGATTGTGAGTCGAGCGTGCTAACCACTACACTACACTATGTGTGTGTGTGTGTGTGTGTGTGTGTGTGTGTGTGTGTGAAGCCGTGCCTGTGTGTTGCGTTTGCAATAATTCATTGCCGGCAACAGCTCAGTAAAGTGAGTCTATTGTCAGTACTCAATTTTTGCCCTTGATTAGTTTACATGAGTTTTGGTTGCCTGTCACCTTCCCTCTATCAAATAAAAACTGTCTAATTATAAGGTGATAATGATGATGGCGGCGACCTCGGAATTCATTGTTGATTAGCAAGTGTGAGAAAATTAATAACGATGGGTTTAGTGCTAATGCGACTTGGTGGCAGCAGTGACGAGGGCTAGTGGTGGATGTAAAGGGAATAGATATGAATGGCCATGAAAGGGTAATATTAAGCGTAATTGTGGGTGAGGCAAGAGCTTAAGTGAACGAAACGCTACACACCCAAACACTGTCACCACTGACGGCTCGGTCATAAATTCCTACGTATCTGCAGCAGCGGTGATGTGTATATGTTAATTTATGTATGCGTGGCTTCTAGCGAAGCGTGGAAGACTAGGTGAACAAGTTACCTATAATCAATTTGTCGTGTGACCTGTGCAACACTGGCATCTGTCTGAGAGCTATTAATCTTCCTGCAAATTTCTTCTGTAGTTTATTTTTTTTTTTTCTTTTTCACTTTCAGTCTGTTCCTCTTCAGTGATGTCCGTCCTAAACAGCTAGTTGTCATTATTATCCTGCTTTAAAGCCGTATAAAGTCCTGCCTGTATGAAGCTACGTGAGAACTGAAATTCTTTGTAGCATACTGACCCAATCACTAACTATACAGATTGAATTTTACAGAAGTGTATACAACTAAATATGCACATGCCTACGCTACACCTCTTGATTCCACACATAAATGTGTCTATACTGTAGTTTGTAGCATAACTCTTTCCTAATGTTTGTTTGTTCATTTATCAACCCATCTTTCCGTTCCTATACTGATCTATCCAGCTTTATATATCTGTATATGTAAGTTTAATCAGGTAGTCAGGGTTTATGTTTTGGTGATTGATTGATTTATTCATACATGCTGCCATTTCATTGTGAGCTCCATGTATTATATAAGATGGACGGAAACAAAAAATTGATTGGCAAATGGGCTCACTTTGAGAATTACTGTACACGATGATCATGTGTGTGTGTGTGTGTGTGTGTGTGTGTGTGTGTGTGTGTGGTGTGTGTGTGTGTGTGTGTGTGTGTGTGTGTGTGTGTGTGTGTGTGTGTGTGTGTGTGTGTGTGTGTGTGTGTGTGTGTGTGTGTGTGTGTGTGTGTGGCTACGCAACATAAATCCAAGATACATAAATAAACCTTTCCAATCAAATAGTATACAAATGAGGTACTTCAATATTTGAATTGCCTAAAAAATAAGAAAAAAAGTTATGTTGGAGTCCAAACTGTTATTTAAAGCCATATTGTTTATTATAAATAACATGTTTTGCAGGGATGCAAACGGTTGTGAATTTATGGAGCAAATTTGTAAAATTGGTTCACACCCTAATAAAAGATCCGCCAGTAATTACATGGTACTTGACCAGAGCCAGTATCACAAAGATTGTTGGTTATGATGTCAGCATTATGTGACCCCTGCCAGAAAAATGAAGCAAGGTATTTTAATCACACCGTGAGTACAGCGAGTTAATGGGTGGCATACGTGGTAAATACATTCATGAAGAGGCGCGCATGAAACTGTCACTTTCATATTTTGTTTTTCAACAGTGAGTCGGCAATATTTACCTTTGCAAGCATCAACAGACACAGAAAGAGCAGGAAGCCACTCACGTACCCAGCCCTTCCTGTTTTATTACACTTACTTCGCTTCTATTATGTTGTTCTAGTTCTCTTAATAGTTTGCTTTCTACAAACACCCCACACTCACACTGCACATGCTTCCATATATACACACATTTCTTTTTCTTATTCATCAGCAGTGTTCCCGGGCCTTGCTGCCCTGCTCACCTCCCCTTCGTTAGTGTGTCCCGGGCCCCTTGCTCCTGAAGGTGACTTAACTCTGTGTTTACATCATTACCTGACCACCCTTCTCAGCGTCATCTGGCACGTGGTTTTCCTTTATTAAGTCTATTACTGCAAGGGGAGAAATTTGTTTGTTAAGGGAACGCGACGCCTTCTCCCCTCGTCGTGCTTATTTGCCAAATCAATCCCGCCTTCCATGAATTATTGAATGGAGTTACTCTCAAAATTCAGCAACGAATTTAACAATAATTTTCGGGTTTTCCAGAGTGTGTGTGTGTGTGTGTGTGTGTGTGTGTGTGTGTGTGTGTGTTTCACTGTTTCATTTGCTGCAGTCTCTGACGAGACAGCCAGACGTTACACTACGGAACGAGCTCAGAGCTCATTATTTCCGATCTTCGGATAGGCCTGAGACCAGTGTGTGTGTGTGTGTGTGTGTGTGTGTGTTTGGATGTGGATAGTGGGTGGATGATTAAAACGCCAAAGCTCCTGCCTGATATGTAACAAAATTTTTCCTGCGACTTTAATATCTTGCACTACTGTTTTCAGTCAAGCTGTGCTCCATGAAAGTGGTAATTATTTCTGCCTCCTCCTCCTCCTCCTACTTCTCACCATCGTTATCATCATCATCATCATCATCATCATCATCATCATCATTATCAATAACAATTCCATTACCACCACGACGACTACCACCGCCCTCACCACCATCAATATCATACTCCTTCAATCCTCCATCAAGAGTTCAAGCAAGTCCTCAGCTGAAGTGCACCACTTTCTACTCTTTTCACACTGTGCTTGCTCTCCTCTCCACCACTACCTCCACCACCTCCGCCAGCTAGGGTGAGTCTAATTAAACGGCAGGTAATAAATATTCACGTGTAGGTTAGACTTTAGTGGCGGCCCGGACAGTAACAGCGTGCAGCGAGCAATATTAGATTTGAGCAGGCGGAGGCGAGTGATGGATACTCATTTTGGAGTCAGGGAGAAATTTAGAAGGTAATACACTCTAATTAAATTCATACAACATCGTTCAGGGGAGGAGGTTGTGGTAGTAGCGATAGTGTTGGTGGAATTTTAAGTGATGAGGTGGAGATGAAGGTAAAAACACTGGTATGGTTGTGAAATATATGTATATGTATGCATATATATATATATATATATATATATATATATATATATATATATATATATATATATATATATATATATATATATATATATTTATATATGATACAATAACGAGAAACAGGTAGACGCACGAGAGTCTTGAACTCACAGCCCTACTGGTAAGTCTTCTGAAACGCTGTTTCTGTGACGTCATCCACTCGCCTAGCCAGCTCTGATCGCGATAGTGTTTCTCAATAGATCATGAATAATTAATATAAAACTTTTTTCTTTTCATGATCCATTAGTTATGCAGTTGAAAATTAAATATGATACACATTAGTGATTGAATGTTGATGATATTTCATAGCGATAGACAAGATATTGTACGGATAAAGACATGTCAGATACCCTAGTAGATGTGGCTCAAAAACATTGTTAGTGGATTTTTCAAGCCATATACATTATGCATAATTGCATAATGCACATTGATTTCCTCTGATCCTCTTCGCCTTCATGTACCTTCGTCGTCTTCCTCAGCACCTCACTGTTCTCTCTACATATAAAACTACAAGAGGCTAAAGGCTAATGCACGTATGAGTCTAAAGGCGATCCACACTATACAGGAACGGTCACGCTCTGTTTACGGTGCTGTCACATACTAAATGCATTTCAGTGGGGACCGTAAGCCATTGAAATGCATGTAATATGAATGGACCGTGAGTGCATACCGCTATTTAAACGTGGCAATCCATTCCTTTAGCTTGCATCGGCCCTAAACTATTCACACTTCATATAGGTACTTTATTCTTGAGTGTAAACCCATGGTACAATAACGAGAGACATCAAAAGTTATTGTACCATGGTACAGTCAGTAGCCTGTAAGGCTGGCATAGCCTGTAAATTATGGACTAGGTCTAGGCTACTAGTAGAACTAATTTCGTTCATTAGGCATAAGCAGATTATACAATTTCTAATTTGGAGTGTTGAAACTGATCAGATTTAGCCAGTAAATCTAAGTTTCCTTACCTGTATTTTCTGCAGAAAGGCCACTTCCATTATCGTGTCCACGAAATGGCAGATTTTGATCAGGGACTGCCTCAGTTTTAGATCCCTCCAACTCCTTGGAACTGGGGAACCTAATAACTCATATTTCAAATTGCGCTTAATTTGGGCGGAACTAAAATGTTGCTCACAAATCACGGCATTATTTACGTTTACTGTGTCAGCACGATAGCATTTTGGAGCCACTGTCTTGCGATGGTCTTGTTCTTGGGGAATTTATAATATTTAAAATTACTAGACTTGGCAGGCGTGCATCCATACACTGCACAAGGTCTAGCTTTGCCCATACTAACAATAAGAAATTAATATTAAGGCACATGAAACATGCAATCCAAGATCAAATTCTGCCACACGTGTACACTCACTCGAAGATATGGAGTTGTTTACACGACCGGATGACGTCACTGAGTCAGCTGGTGGTTCCAATAATGTTCTCGTGCGTCTACCTATCAAAACGTTATTGTACCATGTATATATATATATATATATATATATATATATATATATATATATATATATATATATATATATATATATATATACTCCGCGGTGAGCAGCAGTTAACCGTAACAAAAATTGGCGACCTCGCCAGGATCATAAACCAAATGCTTTATAGTGGTGTAGTGTTTACTGTGTGGGGTATTATTACTTATATTATTTTATTTTTATAAGAACGAGTCCCTATGAGCACCATGGAGGGAGTTACTGGCCTGTTCACCTCACCAGAAGATGATGAGGGTGCGCGTGGGGGTGTGAGCCGGTGTCGCAGTAAAAAATGTCCCGGAAGTGTCTTGTTCATCTGCGCATGCGTGGGTGGCCTATGCACTGCCAGACGCACGAGGAATCAGGACAAGATTTACTAAGCATACTGCGCATGCGTGAGCAATATGTCATACTGCACCATCATGTATAGGGATAAATACATGTATTTTCCAAATTCTTTCGTCGTATATACAGTCAAATAGAATGTTTATTAAAAATTCAAATCATTGGCATATAAACAGGTCATCAATATCATGAATAAATAAATATTTCTATCTCAAGCATGATGATTTCATGGCCTGTTTATATGCCAATCATTTGCAAATCGTATCGACTTTGCATTTTTAAACATATTATTTGACTGTATATACTACGAAAGAATTTGGAAAATACATGTATTTATCCCTATACAAGGATGGTGCAGTGTGACATGTTGCTCACGCATGCGCAGTATGCTAAGTAAATATTGTCCTGACTCCTCGTGCGTCTGGCACGGCATAGGCCACCCACGCATGCGCAGATGAGCAAGACACTTCCGGGACATTTTCTACTGCGACACCGGCAAGAGGCTGGCGGTGACCTACCACGTTGGTAAGATGAGTCGTTGGCCGCGCGTGGGGTCAGTGGGGACGCACGTATGTCTCATGATAACGGACATGGCGGTCCCAGTGAAGGTGATGTGGGACATATTAGCTCTGGCAGAAGTATCGAAAGCAGGGGAGGCTCCCGACGATCTAGTCCAGCAAGCAGTATTGCTGATAGTGGCCAGTCAGCTGCCAGACTGGAGGAACTGAGATTGAAGCTGGAAATAAGGAAACTTGAGATAGAAGCAGAAGAGAGGCGAGAGTTAAAGAGACTAGCTGCTGAAGAGAAGGCTAGAGAGATGGAAATGATGAGATTGGAGCTGGAGAGAGGAAAAGACAGATAAAGATAGAGAGTTGGAGTGGGAGAGAACTCGCCATGCAGTAAGTACGCCTGGAGTTGTTGGTAGTGTAGGAGGAGGAGGAGAACAGAGTGTAGAGCGTACTTTAGTTCAAAGTCTCCAGCTAGTCCCTGAATTTGATGAGGCTAAAGTGGCTGAATGGTTTGTTCGCTTTGAGAGGAAAGCCAAGGAGTTTGCTTGGTCTCGAGAGAGATGGGTAGGCTTGGTTGCGAATAAACTCAAGGGAAAAGCCTTGGAAGTTTATGATAAAATGTCAGCTGATGATCTGGATGATTATGAGGAGTTTAAGGCTGACATCTTGCGGGCATATGAGCTGCGACCAGAAGCCTATCGCTTGCAATTCAGAGGAAAGAGGAAGCGAGCAAGTGACTCCTACCTCGAGTGTGCTCGTTCACTGGAGCAAGTGTTTGAGAGGTGGATTGCAAGCGAGGGTGTTGACTCTCTCGAGGCTTTGAAGGAGTTAGTAGTTATGGAGCAGTTCATTGATATTGCTGATAAGGAGCTGGTACCTCTGTTGAGGGAGAAGAGGTTTAGGACTTTGAAGGAGGCTGCTACATGGGCTGATGATTATGTGTTGGCCCACCGTCCTGTGCAGCAGCCTGGGAGTTGGAGTCGTAAGGAAGGTGGTCCTAAGGGAGGCCCAGGAGTGGTGGCAGTTCTTCCTCGGGCTCTCCAGGCCATTTTAGGCGATATACTGGATTCGGCAGTAAGATGGGTTTGGGAAAGCCCCAGGCCCCACCCTCCTTCTTCTGCGAAGGATGGGACGGCGGGAAGGCGGCCCCAAAACACCCAAGTATGATTACCAGCCTACGTGCTATCACTGCCGAGGAAAAGGGCATTTTAAGTTCAATTGCCCAAAGTTAGTAACAGCTGAAACTCCCAAGTCCTCGCAGAAACCAGTTGCCTTGTTGGTGTGGCCAGACAAAGTTTGTGGTGATGAGTTGACTGCTCCTTCAGGCTTTAGAAGTGAGAAGGCACGGCGTGTGCCTGAGTTGTGTTTGGAAGAGGGAGAGCAGGTTGGCCCACCTGTCCCTCCCCCTGTTGCCACGCCCGCACTTAAGGATAGTGAGCTTGACTGGTGCCGTCCTTTCCTGTGTGGAGGCACTGTTGAGATTGATGGGACAAAGTATCCCGTCACTGTACTGCGTGATACGGGTGCACAGCAGTCAGTGTACCGAAATGTCACTGGAAGAAGGTGACATCTAGCAAGGCAGTGTTGTGTCGTGGACTTAACACTGTGGAGGAGTTCGTGACGGCTGAGGTGACGCTGTCATGTCCTCTTGTCACTGCTACGGCTCAGGTAGCAGTGGCAGACGAACTGCCAGTCGCAGGAGTGGACTTCCTGCTTGGGAATGATTTGGCTGGTGGTCGTGTATGGATCCCAACCTCTGATGAGGATGAGGTTGCTGAAGAGTCTGGGCCAGTGGTGCAAGACTCTGTAAATGTTGTTACCCGCTCTCAGGCCCGCCGGGCTGAGAGAGAGCCTGTTACTACCCAGGAGGCTGCTAGCAGCCAGGTGGGATTGACTCCAGATGGGAGTAGCAGTGCTGATGTGGTGGAGCCAGTGTTGGGCTCACCATTGAGTTCAGGTGTAGAGGCTGACGGTGACGGCGTGGAGTCACTTGTTAATGCACCGGACTCGGCTTTGGGAGTTGTTGCTGAGAGTGAGGACGGAGTGTTGGGTGTAGCTGAGTTGTTTGATGGTTATCCTCACTCTGCAGAGCACTCCGGAGGAGCACTCGTGCTGAGTTGCTTCCTGGTGTAGAGGCTGAGGGCTCTGATGTTCAGCACAGGCCCCAGCATGATAAGTCAGGCAGTTTGTTGGAAGTTGGCACCCAGGGTGGGAGACTTCCAGTTCTGCGGGGGAGTTGGAAGTTTCTCCCCCTGTGGAGCATCGTGGAGGCAGGGAGCGAGCTGTTCCCTTGCCTGGTGACTGCCTGGCTGGTGGTGATGATCCTTCTGAGGACTCACCGGATCACATGGCAGGAGCGGAGCAGCCTGGGCCAGCTCTCCGTCCTCGATGCCGTGTGGGACGTAGGGTTGCAGCGTTGCCTCAACCCCATGACCCTATAGTCCCCCTTTCTCTTACCCAGCTAGAGCCTGCAGAGCTCATTCGTAGGCAGCAGGAGGACCCGGCGTTGGCCTCCTTCTTTGCTCGAGTGGGTGAGGGAAGTGAGGAGTTGGAGGGCAGGGAGGAGTTTGTTTTGCATCAAGGGGTGTTGTGTCGTAGATGGCAGGAGAGTGACGGTGGTGAGTTACTGCAAGTAGTTGTGCCGCATAAGCTGCGTGAGGCACTTGTGCTGTTGGCACATGAGGGGCCCATGGCTGGACACCTGGGCATCCGAAGACCGTCGCTCGCCTGCGTCGCAATTTTGGTGGCCCAGCATGTCTGGAGAAGTAGCCACGATTCTTAAGTGCTGCCACACTTGTCAAGTGGTGGGCAAGCCTAATCAGACACCCCTGTGGCGCCACTCCACCCCATCCCTGCTGTTGATCCTCCTTCACGAGGGTTTTGATTGATATAGTAGGTCCTCTGCCTACTACCAGGGCTGGTCACAAGTATTTGTTGACCATAATGGATGTTACCACGCGGTACCCTGAAGCAATTCCCTGAGAAGCACTCACTCTAAGGTGGTGCTGAAGGCTTTGTTAACCTTCTTTACACACTTTGGATTGCCAGCAGAGCTGCAGTCCGATCAGGGGACCAACTTTACTTCAAAGTTGTTTAAGGATACGATGACTGCGTGGGGGATCAAGCATATTGTGTCCAGTGCTTATCATCCGCAGTCTCAGGGAGCCCTGGAGAGACATCATCAAACTCTCAAGACCATGCTCAAGAGTTTCTGCATGGAGAGAGATAAGGATTGGGACGAGGGTGTCCCTTTGTCTTATTTGCGGTGAGAGAAGCGCCCACTGAGTCCTTGGGTTTCTCACCCAATCAGCTAGTGTTTGGACACCGAGTGCGTGGACCGCTCGACGTAGTTCGGGAGGCTTGGTGTCAGCCGTCGCCTGAGCGCCCTGTCTCACTGCTTAAAAGCCTCATGAGCAGTCGAGAGAGATTGGCCAAGGCATTAGAGGTGGCGCAGGCCCACCTGTGTAAGGCCCAGCAGAGTATGAAGGGGTATTATGACCGCAGGGCCGAGTATTGGAGTTTTGCCCCTGGAGATGAAGTGCTTGTGTTGTTACCACTTCAGGGCCAGCCCCTATGTTATAGAAAAGAAGGTGGGTGACCTCGAGTACTTGGTGGTCACTCCTGACCGGCGCAAGAGGGCTCAGCTGTGTCATGTTAACATGCTGAAGCCCTATTTTCGTTCTACTAGCCAGAAGGGCTCTTTTAGTTCTGCCGTGCAAGAGGCATCTTCAGTTTTATTTTTCTGCCAGGAGGGAGAGGCACCAGAAGTTATTGGGCCTGAACCTGTTGTTCCTACAGGGCAGTGGGAACGGAATAGCCTCCATCTCTTGAAAGAGAAGGTTGAACATTTAGGGATCAGCAAGATGAGTTGCTTCGGCGGCTGAGGAAGTACTCTTCTGTGTTCAGCAGTGTTCCGGGCAGGACTCAGTTGATAGAACACGATATTGATGTTGGGGACGCAGAGCCTGTCAAACTGCCCCCATACCGAGTAAATCCTATGAAGCAAGAATTGGTGGAGAAGGAGTTGGAGTATATGCTTGAGCATGGGCTCATTACTGGGACTTACAGTCAATGGAGTTCACCAATCACCCTGCAGCCTAAGCCTGACGGCAAGGTTAGGTTTTGTATTGACTTCAGGCGAGTGAATGCTCTAACCGGAGCAGACAGCGTTGTGGCAGATTGTCTGTCCCGGGGCCATTCCCTTTAATCAGTTCCCTGCTTTAAAAAAAATGTGTAAATGTTGTTTCTAAAATTTTTCCTTTTAAGGGAGGGCGTGTGAGGGGCACCGCCTTATTTCCCTTTTATTTCTTATTATTTCGTGTGTATGGCGGCCCCAGCACAGCCTCTCGCTGTTCCGCTGTGCGGCCACCCTCCCCCTCTCGTTGTGCCTGGCAGAAAACGCCAGTACCGAGCCAGTCTTTAGCTGAGGTAGACACATTCGCTCTTGGGTTCTGGCACAGGGTTGAGACGCGTGTTGCTAGGCTGTTCTGGGTGCTCAACAGCCTCGATCTGGGAGTTGTGCCCTCCTTTTTGAGTAGCTGGTTTGCTGCTGGTTAGGCCGTGACGGTGTGGAGCAACGGGTTTGTTGTTCCAGGGGAAAGTGTAGCTGGTTTGGCTGCATTTTCGGAGCTTTTGCGTTCGTCCCCTCTTGGTGAGTGGCGGCGCGGAGAGGTGTCGCGGCTATTACACGGGCACGTTTTGCCTGAGCACAGCATGTTCCGTGAGCATAAATTTCACGAGCTGCTCACGCAGTTAATTACACGGTAGGGGCTATGTTCAGCCATTCCATCAGCAAGTTTCTGCGTTTATAACGGGGCCCTATTGTTTTGTGATCAGCTGCTAGCCACACCAGGCGAAATTCTTCATCATCAATGCCTCCTTACATTTATACAAGAGAGCAGATGACGCGAATGGCTATGGCCTTGGTTGTCATCGCCATGGCTGAGTACGAGGAGTCTGCAGGTGGTGGAAAAAACAGGAAGAGGAGGAAAATATGGACTCGACCGTGGCTGGCACGACGTGTAGAAGGAAGCCAGTACAACAACCTCATTCAAGAACTGGCACTTGAAGACCAAGATAGATACAAAAATTGGATGCGGCTGGATAGAAACCAGTTTCTGGAGGTGTTGGAGCTGATAAAACCTGCCATCGCAAAACAAGACACCAACATGAGAGCTGCAGTTCCCCCACAGGATAGACTGGCCATCACACTGCGTCACTTAGCTACAGGTAAATTACTTTTATGTGTTTCAGTATTACCCAGTACACCACACGTAATTATAAACTGTCTCAAAATCTAGGCCACACTGTTTGGAGCATTTCTGATCCCATACTACCTTGTCATAAATTACTAATAATACAGGGACGGAATTTCAAAGATTTCCCTAAATTTTGAGCTTGGATCATGTGTCAGGTAAATTTAAGTTGTGATAGGAGATAACTAAGTAAAGTTAGGTTAGTTTAGGATTAATGTTTATTTAACATTAAATTAGGTTACATCAGGTTAGGTTAGGCTAAGTTAAGCTATGCTTTCTAACCCCATATTACCCTGTCACAAATTAATAATAATATAACAAATTAATAATAATATTGGGACGGAGTTTCAAAGATTTTCCTCAATTTTGAGCTTGGATTTTGTGTTAGGTTAAGTAAATTTAAGTTACCGTACATTAGGATATAACTAAGTAAAGTTAAGTTAGTTTAGGATTTGGTTAAGTTAGTTTAAGTTTGTTTATGATTAATTTTGTTATGTCAGGTTAAGATTGATTACTTTAGGTTAGGTTCTGTGATCAGTTTATCCTATTCACTTGACTTTATTTAACTTTTGCATTTTGTAGACCATGTCATTACAAACAATATTATCAAGCTAGGTTTATTTCAAGTATCCCTTGGTAGTGTACAACACTCATTTAATCTCAGCAGGTGCAGCAAAAGATTAAATACACAACGTTGGGTCAGGCTGGGTAAGATAATTCAATCCTTGATAGAGTGGCATTTTTTTCAATTGATCTTCTTTTTCCCCAGGAGAATCACAGCAGTCTCTCAGCTACCAGTTCCGTGTCAGCCAGTGCCTGATATCCTCAATCATCCCAACTGTGTGTTCTGCCATCTACGCAGCCCTTCAGCCAAGCTACCTGAGCGTCCCTTCCACACAAGAAGCATGGAAGAAAGTTCCTGCAGATTTTTTTAGAGTGTGGAACTATCCATCATGTATTGGTGCCCTTGATGGAAAAAGAATATTGATTGCAAAACCAAACAACAGTGGATCAGATTTCTATGATTATAAGGGCCACTGTAGTATAGTGTTGATGGTATTAGTTGATGCAGATTATAAGTTTTTGTATTGTGATGTAGGGATCAACGGGAGAGCCACTGATGGGGCAGTTTGGCAGAAATGCACTCTAAACAAAGCTCTCGAAGTCAAACAACTGAACATTCCTACACATTCCTACACAGAAAAAGTGGCTCCATATG
>NC_059296.1:23073851-23098851 GCF_017591435.1 Portunus trituberculatus
TGCTCCTAATGTTCTTCCCTATTATTGACTCCATTAATTAACCTACAATTGAACTTAATAGAATTGAATCTGGAATTTTCTGCATGTTTTTTTTTTTCTGAGGAAATGCAGTTGAAAACCTCTCGTTCAAAATTTTACTAATCTGATTCCCAGACCTAATCAGTTCCCTATTAAATGTCTTTAAAGGAACTATTTCTTTTCTAGCTTTCCTCCTATATGGCTGAAAAAAAAATCAGTTAGGATCCGTCTTTACTTGCCTGGTTACCTTCCACTCATAATTGCTTTTAGCTTTCTTCGTTAACCTCTTATCTGTGTAATTCGTTATAATATAACCTTGAAGGCTCATCTCCCATACATACTTCTCTTCCGTCTTATATAGTTTCATCTAGTTAGGGTCATTCATGTGTTATCTTATTGTTTGTTCTACATGGCTTGTTAGCTACTTGGTGTCTATGTAATTTTGCAACAAAATATCTATACACCTTATCAATGTTTACCTACCCTGATTACCTCCCCCGATAGGCCTTTTAAATCTCCCAAAACCTCACATCGCCCATCTCAGCATAACCTGACCTGTACCAAACCTCACTTGCCACTCTCTCCCCTCTGTCTATTATTTCTCCTGGCTTCCCGCTCTTCGCACATCTCCCTACCTTTCTCACCAAGCCTTCTTTATCAACATTTACCTGCCCTGATTACCTCCCCTATCGTCCTTTCAAATCTCTCAAAACCTCATATCGCCCATCTCAGCATGACCTGACTTGGACTGACCTTCACTTACCGGTCTCTCACATGTCTATTATTTTTCCTGTTTTACCGCTCTTTACACATCTTCCTACTTTTGTCACCAAACTTTCTTTCTTTCACCTCCTTTCTGGGACTTACCTGAACTTCCTTTTTTAGTCCCTCTACATCTGCCCTCCTAAAGTCAAGTACTTTTCTAGCAATTTTGCTTCTAAAAAGATTGATGCCATTTCATTTTATACTTAATTTCACTGAGGTCACTGTTACAAAGCTGTTCACCAACATCTACCTGATTACTCTCTATTTGTCAGAATTATGTAAATCTAGAATATTGTTTCCCAGTGTGTGTTCTAAGATTACCTCTTAAAAAAAAACTCCTTAATGACCTTAAAAAAAAATTAATAATTTGTTTCACTGTTCCCCACTATAAGCTTCAATCAATATTTCCCAAATTGAAATCACCCACCACACGCTCCTGCCTATACCTGGCTGCTCTATTTAATTATTCCCATAGTGCAGAGTTAATTTGAGTTGTAACATTCGGTGGCCTGTACATTAAAGCCATCTGATTGTGATCCTTCCGAAATATCCACTCATAAAAACTTTTGCTATCTATCTTAATTTTACTGTTAATGCAACATTGCAATGCGCCCCTAACAGACAGCGCTACTCCTCCTCCTTACCTGTTTTTCATCCTTATGAAATAGTGTATAACCATCAGTTTTAACCTCCGGATTAAGTACTTTCCTGACATGTCTAATCAAGTTTCTGTTAATGCAATAATATAAAAATTTTCAACACACGCTGTTCCTCTAAGTAAATCTATCCTATTCATAATATTTCTACAAATTATACTATAAACACTTAAGCAATTCCTCGCCTTCACTGAGCTTCTTAATTTTCAAAATTTTGCTATTCTGTGTTTGTTATAATTCTAACAAGCCTTTTTTGTCCCTCCTGACGAACAAACAAGAATTTCCCGCTCAAGTTTTTCAGCAAAAAAATAAAAAATAAATAAATAAATAATAATAAATAAATAAATAAATAAATAAATAAACAAATAAAAATAAAAAAATGAAAAATAAACTAAACACCCTGGCGTGATAAATGCACTCCATTCCTGGCATACAAGGTATACTTGCTATAGAAGGGGTCCCCGTTTTCGATGAATGCTCATCCATTGCTCTCAGTGACTTGCAAGCCTACAATTCCCTGCAATGACCCTGGACAGGCATTCCGTACAAAGACACCGCACACAACCAGGATCCACCCTCGTTCCTAATATTACCCAAAATTTGTCTATTTATCCTGAACAGCTCCTTACACCTAACCTTACCAAGATCATTCGATTAGTCCTATCATCTCCCAAGCATGTGTCGAGCCTAGCTGCTATCTTATCTATTCATACCTCTGGCAAATACATCCTCGTCCTACGCTTCCTATGAATGGGAAAAAAGACTTTCTAAATGCCTATTCTAAACCACCAGTACTCGATCTTGTGGCAGGGTTTACCTGCTCCCTCCTTCCTCTCCTTGTATCCTATCATCACGTCCACCTCTTCCTCCACTCTCTTCAACACAACGAAAAGGTTGCTCGTCTCCACTAGGTGAGCACCGTGAGGACCTTCCTCTTCTCTCGGTCCCTGGACACATGCTGCTTGCCTATCGCCAAACATCTTATCGAAGTTTTGAACTGTCAACTGAACAATGTTTGGTGAGTCGATTTCGACCCTCCCGTTACTTGGTGCTCCATTTTTAGATTACCTGCTTGTCTCTGCACTGTACATGGAGTAGTGTACTATTATCAAAGGAATACGTATCTGACCAGCAGTTCATAAATTGAAACTGAACATAATTTACTTCATTACTTGTTCTAGACATCAAACAAAAGTGCTCTTTAAATGAATGATCAAATTCTATTGCATGTTCCCTGGTGTTAAAAAAAGGTTAGTGAGTTATGGGTTTGTTAGTTATAAAGGAAAAAATCTTTGTGATTTGTGAGTGAATGTAACTCGTTTGTTCCATACCAGTAATCAAATCAAACATCTCCCATCGCTCCCATTCGTAACAATCTTGCTCAGGAGTCTTCAGGAGAGAGGTCTCTTAACAAATGCAGGGTTAAAGTTCATGTATATATTATATGACAAATATCCATGTTATCTCCAGTTTGCCTCGGTGAAGGCGGGAAGGAAGGAGGCTACTAATCTAACCTAACTTTGCTCATCTGCGCCTATGGTTAATTCAAATCCTTTGAAACTTTAAAATGTTGTTTACTGGTGCAAAGTAGGCTATTATGTAAATTTCATTAAGTGTGGGTGAATGGTAGGGAAGACTCAATCAAAGCATGTTTTTATTCGATTTTTTTTTTTATTTAACTTTATTTTTTTTCAGTTAATTGCATTGAAAAAATATCAGAGATTTTTTACGTATACCCAACTTTTGTTGAAATTAGTTTTTTTCTTTTTATTTTAGATTTGTCTTCGAAGGAAAACAAACTTTTCTCACAAACATTTTCCACTCTCCTGTATCTCGTTTCATGTTGACATTTTCCAAAATCTAATTCCTAAAAAAAAAAAAAATGAATCTTACTAGTAGTTTAAAATGATATCTAACAAAAGTCGATCAATCTTTTTTTTTTTTGTCCTATTTATTGAAATTCTTTGAAGTGGAAAAAAATTACTTTTAGAGATATTGGCTTCGAGTTTTTTTTTTTTTTTTTTAATTTCGTCCTTATTTTTCTATTTCTATTCATCTGATTACCATGAAATCATATTTATAACTGTACTGGGCATCTTTTAGTCCTGATTAGTGTATTCAGCTGAGATAGCGACACTGAAGTAATTAATACTGTTCAGCTGCACACTTCTGTCTCATAGGAATCTATTGCCTTCGCTATAGTGAGACTCCATGTGACGTGAGGGTGATGTATAGTAGTGTTGGTGATAGTATTGACAAAGAAAGACATTGTATGATGTATGGAGAGGACGCTTGGAGAAGTATGTTGGACTGTGCGTGGTGGTGGGAGGGACTAGACGGAGGGCAGATAAAGATGTCACGTGCCACTGCCCCGCACTTACGATAAACAACTGTGTCACTCATAGTTGTGGATTTCTGCGTTTACTGCTTGTTGTATTGGCCACTCACCTCTTCCTTTTCAAGTTTCTGATTTTAATTCTCGTCATTTTATACCTATGAAGACGTTATTTCTGGCAAAACTATAGAGCGAAATCGTGAATATTTCTGTACATGACAACTCGCAACTTAGTTTTGAGAGCTAGCGCCTTCCTTCCCACTCTAAGCTATTCTAGGATGCCAGCACAGCCGTATTCCCATGACACGATACCAATCAGGTGGCCGTTTATTATACAATGAGACACTCATCTTTCCAATAACACACATTTATTATTGAAAAATGAGCTACATAAACACTTTGTTTTGACTCGTACTATGTTTTAGGCTACCGATATGATACATAATTTGATATTTTTACCTTAAGTTCGTGTTTATTATATAACGAGGCACTAATAGGTTTTCAGTCACAGCATATTTCAGGCCACCCATGTAAAACAAATAGCGATATTTCAATTCTATAGTTTTTTTTTTTTTCTTATATACTGAGGAATTACTCTTTCCATTGATACACGATGGAAGCCAATGGCAACTGTAATATCTAAAAAAAAAAAAAAAAAATCGAATTCACACAATATAGTTATAGGCCTGAGTCACATAGCGTGACTCGTCTGCTCCCGGACCGCGCATGCGCAGTATACACAACTAAACATTTAGCCACACTTCGGCATGTGAGAGCGGTAAAAGAAAATTTGGTTAGGTTAAGTTAATGTTAGATATATATATATATATATATATATATATATATATATATATATATATATATATATATATATATATATATATATATATATATATATATATATATATATATATATATATATATATATATATATATATATATATATATATATATATATATATATATATATATATATAACACACACATACACACACACACACACCGCGTAGTGTAGTGGTTAGCACGCTCGACTCACAATCGAGAGGGCCGGGTTCGAGTCCCGGTAAGCGGCGAGGCAAATGGGCAAGCCTCTTAATGTGTGGCCCCTGTTCACCTAGCAGTAACTAGGTACGGGATGTAACTCGAGGGTTTGTGGCCTCGCTTTCTCGGTGTGTGGAGTGTGTTGATGTGGTCTCAGTCCTATCCGAAGATCGGTCTATGAGCTCTGAGCTCGCTCCGTAATGGGGAAGAATGACTGGATGACAAGCAGACGACCGAGGTGAATTACACACATATATATATATATATATATATATATATATATATATATATATATATATATATATATATATATATATATATATATATATATATATATATATATATATATATATGTATAAACACTTTTCTCTTGATAAATTTCAACCTTTAGCATCCTAGAATAGCTTGGAGTGGGAAGGAAGGCGCTAGCTCTCAAAACTAAGCTGCAAGTTGTCAAGGATAGAAACATAACGTCCTCATAGGTGTAAATTGACGAGAATTAAAATCAGAAACTTCAAGAGGAAGAGGTGAGTGGCCAATACAACAAGCAGCAAACGTAGAAATCCACAACTATGACTCACAGTAGTTTATCGTAAGTGCGGGGCAGTGGCACGTGACATCTTTATCTCCTCTCCCGTCTAGTTCCTCCCACTACCACGCCTAGGCCTGTCAGTACAACATACTTCTCCAAGCGTCCTCTCCATACATCATACAATGTCTTTCTTTGTCAATACTATCACCACCACGACTATAATACATCACCCTCACGTCACATGAAAAATTAAGACAGATAGCAAAGTAGTCTTTATGAGTGGATATTTCAGAAGGATCACAATCAGTAGTAATGTGTGCAGGCCATCGAATGCTACGACTGAAATCAACTCTGCACTATGGGAATAATTTAATAGAGCAGCCAGGTATAGGCAGGTGCGTGTGGTGGGTGATTTCAATTGGGGAAATATTGATTGGAGCTTATAGTGGGGAACAGTGAAACAAATTACTTTTTTTTTTAAGGTCATAAAGGAATTTTTCTTAAAAGGTAATCTTAGAACACACATTGGGAAATAATATTCTAGATTTACATAATTCTGACAAACAGAGAGTAATCAGTTACTCAAGTAGATGTTGGTAGACAGCTTTGTAACAGTGACCTCAGTGAAATTAGGTATAAAATAAAATGACATCAATCTTTTTAGAAGCAAAATTGCTAGAAAAGTACTTGACTTTAGGAGGGCAGATGTAGAGGGACTAAAAAAGGAAGGTCAGGTAAGTCCCAGAAAGGAGGTGAAAGAAAGAAAGTTTGATGACAAAAGTAGGAAGATGTGTAAAGAGCGGTAAAACAGGAAAAATAATAGACATGTGAGAGACCGGTAAGTGAGGATCAGTCCAAGTCAGGTCATGCTGAGATGGGCGATATGAGGTTTTGAGAGATTTGAAAGGACGATAGGGGAGGTAATCAGGGCAGGTAAATGTTGATAAAGAAGGCTTGGTGAGAAAGGTAGGGAGATGTGCGAAGAGCGGGAAACCAGGAGAAATAATAGACAGAGGGGAGAGAGTGGCAAGTGAGGTTTGGTACAGGTCAGCTTATGCTGAGATGGGCGATGTGAGGTTTTGGGAGATTTAAAAGGCCTATCGAGGGAGGTAATCAGGGTAGGTAAACATTAATAAGGTGTATAGATATTTTGTTGCAAAATTACAGACACCAAGTAGCTAACAAGCCATGTAGATCAAACAATAAGATAACACATGAATGACCCTAACATGATGGCACTATATAAGACGGAAGAGAAGTATGTATGGGAGATGAGCCTTCAAGGTTATATTATAACGAATTACACAGATAAGAGGGTAACGAAGAAAGCTAAAAGCAATTATGAGTGGAAGGTAACCAGGCAAGTAAAGACGGATCCTAACTGATTTTTTTTTTCAGCCATATAGGAGGAAAGCTAGAAAAGAAATAGTTCCTTTAAAGACATTTAATAGGGAACTGATTAGGTCTGGGAATCAGATTAGTAAAATTTTGAACGAGGGGTTTTCAACTGCATTTCCTCAGAAAAAAAAAACATGCAGAAAATTCCAGATTCAATTCTATTAAGTTCAATTGTAGGTTAATTAATGGAGTCAATAATAGGGAAGAACATTAGGAGCATCTAAACAAACACAACTTAATAAATTACTCTTACATGGCTTTACCAAGAGAGAAAGTCGTTCCTTACAAACTTATTCAGCTTTTATAGTGAGTTTATGAAGCGGCAGATAATGGTGCTATTTACGACACTATATTTTAGTAAAACGTTTGGTAAGGTATTAAAGCTGTCAAATCAGAAGCTCTTGAGAAAGACTAGTGTGGGATAGAGGGGAAAAATAAAAAAAAGAATTAGAATAGATCAAATCGTGGTTAGGCGATAAGCTGCATAGCGTTGTAATAAACAGCTGACCTGACTGCTGTCTCACGGGCATTCTCTTGTCTCTCAACGTTGATAAATGGTGTTGATATTGCTGCTGACCATTTCAGTGCGCATAACTTAATGTGTTAATTTACCACCAAAGAACGGAACTTAGTATCGCACTGTTGCACTATGTGGTGGTATGTATATGAAAATAAACCCCACTGGTTTGTTAGCGAGAGATGATAACTCCGCAACGTTTCTTTAATAATACGTTGGCTAATGCTAGCCTCTGTTAGTCAACTACTGTAGTAGTGTTTTTTTTTTTTTTTTTTGAAGGGGGATGGGGAAGGGATATACTCTCCACTACACGGAAGAATCAAAGATACACAGTACAATTCTTAACCCCTTCAGTACCATGACACTTTTCCATATTTCGTCTGCTTACTATTTAGTGATTTGGTCTTCACTATTAAAATAGTGAAGACTGTGGCCATTAATCTTCTGACCTAATGTTAATAAAATGGTTTGATCGTACACAAATCTCAAGGTAAAAAGGTGTCACAATATTGAAGGAGTTTGGTATGCCAAGAATTTACATGAAACAACCCTCACATTATTCAAGTATCATTATAGTGTTACAAGTTTATTTTAGGTTTATCTCGAAGAAGTAGGTAAAATTCAGCTATTCTAAGTGCTTCAAGAAGTGGTTGGTTGTTAACTATCCTTTAACAGGAAAGCATGTATTATACCGGCCGTTCATAAACTTAAAACCTAAACCTTCTCTATTTCATTAATTGTTCTAAACATCAAGCAAAAGTGTTCTTTAAACGAATGATCAAATATTATTGCATGTTCCCTAATGTTATGATAAGGTTGTTGAGTTTTGGGTTTGTTAGTTATAAAGTGAGAGTGTGGTATCTGTGATCACTCATTGCAATTCTGCTGCCTGTTCCATACCCGCCTGTTCCATACCCATTATCAAAACCTTATTTTTTTTCTCTTTTTTTTTATATATTCAAATCCAACACTCCTGGTCAAGAGTCTAAAGTCTCTAATGAAGTACGTGGTTAAAAAAAAATTCATATCTTATTTGTCCATATTACCTACTTCTTCATAAACATTAGAAACTTAATAAATTCGTAATAAATGGTTTCACCTCAGTGTAGCTAAATGTATGGAAGACAATTATGGAATTGGAAAGACATGTTAATGGTATGTGTCCTTTATTACTTTGCGAATGTGATACATGATGCAGAATATTTATACAGTGTTTGCCTCAATCCAGGACTTAAAGTGGGCCACTTCAGCATAAACGCCTGGATATTTGGGACGGGCACAGCCGTATCCCCACGACACGATACCAGTCAGGTGGCCGTTACATGCCAGAGGTCCACCAGAGTCACCCTGGCAAGCATCCTTTCCTCCTTCAAGCAGTCCAGCACAGATCATGGAGTCTTCGATCTCACTGTCGCCATAGTGTTTGCGACACTCAGCGTCGGTAACGGTAGGAACCTCAACGTAATGAAGATTGGCCGGACTTTGACCTCCTTCAGTAGTTGTGCCCCAGCCTGACACGACACAGTCACCGAGGAATTCTTTCTCAGATTGGAGGGGGATAGAATCAACCCTATCGTTGAAGGTCAGAGCCTTCGACAGATGGAGAACGGAAACATCGTTGCTGATGGTAAAGGAGTTGTAATCCTCGTGCTGGATAATTTTGGAGAGTACTACCTTCTGCTCGTGTCCTTCATCATGGTAAAGAGTGTGGTCACCAGCCACAACCTGCAAACCAGAGGTCGTAAATTATGTATATAATTAATGTGTGTGTGTGTGTGTGTGTGTGTGTGTGTGTGTGTGTGTGTGTGTGTGTGTGTGTGTGTGTGTGTGTGTGTGTAAGTAAGTAAGTAAGTAAGTAAGTAAGTAAGTAAGTAAGTAAAGTAAGTAAAGGTTTATTGCCCATTAGCATAAATACATTTGAGAAAGACATTTACAAAAAAAAAAAAAAAAATGGCAGAGACTGTCAAGCCGAAGCTTCCCGACAGTCACTTTTATGTACATGACTATGATTATTGTTTACACCAACACCAATTGGCAATATTTTAGGTAAATTGCCTAAAGAATGATTGAGGTAACTAAAATAGTAATGTGTGTGTGTGTGTGTGTGTGTGTGTGTGTGTGTGTGTGTGTGTGTTCTATAGTATATTTGCAATAAGTATTAAATGGATGAGTCCATACCTGGAGGTAGTCCGGGTTGTTCATGTCTTCTCCCTGAACGCAGTGTCCAGCACATACAGCCCAGTGCTCATTGTAAATGGATGCTCCACAGAAATGGAATTCGAATCCAAAAGATGTGTCCTGGAAGCTGAGCTGATAAGGGAACTGTCCTGGCGTAGCTTCCTGTCCACCGACGATCCTGTTCAGACCTCGATGGAAGATGGGTTTGCGAGAGGGGGCGGCTGTCGAGGGAGGAGGACTTGTTATGGAAATGTTTTAGTTTAATGGATGAGTGAGTTACTGATGAAGGATGCATTCAAGAAGATGCTAACCCAGAGCGCCGACGATGAGCAGGCACAGTACGATGGTCTTCATATTGGACCCAGGTGACGGCGTAGGTTTGACGTAGACTCGTTTTATAGTAGCAAAACGGAATTACCGGCTTTGTTATCTTGACCTTCGAAAGTGAGAATTTACAGATGGTAGGGTTCATTTTATCAATGTCATTATTGTGTAAATGTATTTTATTATATATATATATATATATATATATATATATATATATATATATATATATATATATATATATATATATATATATATATATAACTATACATACATAATTAGAATAGGAAAGAAGACAGGACATTCATGACTGTTATACCAGAGGGTGACCATGAAAGAAAAAAGAAATGCACCTGCAGCTTCCCAACGCTTGAAGTCCTGATAACAAAGCGGGTTATTCCGACTTGCTGCTATAAAACGAAGTATGCAGCAAATACTCGTCGTCACCAGTATTAAACATGAAGATCCTCGTGCTCTGCCTCCTCATTGCTGGGGCTCTTGGTTAGTATCTCCATTTACGCCATCTTTAATAACTTACACCATTAAATTTAAAAATCTCTATAACGATTTTTCTTCATACGACAGCTGCCCCCTCTCGCAAGCCTACCTTCCGTCGGGGTCTCAACAGAATCGTCGGTGGACAGGAAGCTACGCCAGGACAGTTCCCGTATCAACTAAGCTTCCAGGACATTTCTTTTGGATTCGAATTCCATTTCTGTGGAGCGTCCATATACAATGAGCACTGGGCTGTATGTGCTGGACACTGCGTTCAGGGAGAAGACATGAACAGCCCGGACTACCTCCAGGTATGCACTCATTTACCTAATAGTTGTCTTTGAAAAAAATACTACATAACACACACACACACACACACACACACCGCGTAGTGTAGTGGTTAGCACGCTCGACTCACACTCGAGAGGGTCCGGGTTCGAATCCCGGAGGCGGCGAGGCAAATGAGCAAGGCTCTTAATGTGTAGCCCCTGTTCACCTAATAGAAAATAGGCACGGGATGTAACTCGAGGGGTTGTGACCTCGCTTTCTCGGTGTGTGGAGTGTATTGTGGTCTCAGTCCTGTCCGAAGATCGGTCTATGAGCTCTGAGCTCCCTCCGTAATGGGGAAAACTGGCTGGGTGACCAGCAGGCAACCGAGGTGAATTACACACTCACACACACACACACACACACACACACACACACACACACATTAATTATATACGTAATTCACGACCTCTGGTTTGTAGGTTGTGGCTGGTGACCACACTCTTTACCATGATGAAGGACACGAGCAGAAGGTAGTACTCTCCAAAATTATCCAGCACGAGGATTACAACTCGTTTACCATCAGCAACGATGTTTCCGTTCTCCATCTGTCGAAGTCTCTGACCTTCAACGATAGGGTTGATTCTATCCCCCTCCAATCTGAGAAAGAATTCCTCGGTGACTGTGTCGTGTCAGGCTGGGGCACAACTACTGAAGGAGGTCAAAGTCCGGCCAATCTTCATTACGTTGAGGTTCCTACCGTTACCGACGCTGAGTGTCGCAAACACTATGGCGACAGTGAGATCGACGACTCCATGATCTGTGCTGGCCTGCTTGAAGGAGGAAAGGATGCTTGCCAGGGTGACTCTGGTGGACCTCTGGCATGTAACGGCCACCTGACTGGTATCGTCTCGTGGGGATACGGCTGTGCCCGTCCCAACTATCCAGGGGTTTATGCAGAAGTGGCCCACTTCAAGGCATGGATTGAAGCAAACACTGTTTAAATGTTATGCTTCAATTATCACATTTGTAGAATTCACGAAATAATAAAGACCACAAACCTACATATGTCTTTCCTTTACTAATGCATAATGTTCTTGATAAGATTTGGTTTCAGCCGAGGGGGATGGGGGATGAATGATGAATTTTGTAGAAAAAATCTTTAGATTGTAGTCTTGAGTTATCTTTCGTTCAGGGATTTTTTTTTTTTCCAAAAATAAATGCCCTCACCCAGAAGCCATTTTTTAAGGTGCTTCGCGGTGTTCCGTCATAGGAATCACTTTCAATGCTCGTATGTACGTAAAAGATATATATATATATATATATATATATATATATATATATATATATATATATATATATATATATATATATATATATATATATATATATATATATATATATATATATATATATATATATATATATATATATATATATATATATATATATATATATATATATATATATATGTATAAACACTTTTTCTCTTGATAAATTTCAACCTTTAGCATCTTAGAATAGCTATTTTAGATGCTAAAATGAATTATCAAGAGAAAAGTGTATATATATATATATATATATATATATATATATATATATATATATATATATATATATATATATATATATATATATATATATATATATATATATATATATATATATATATATATATATATATATATATATATATATATGTATAAACACTTTTTCTCTTGATAAATTTCAACCTTTAGCATCCTAGAATAGCTTGGAGTGGGAAGGAAGGCGCTAGCTCTCAAAACTAAGCTGCAAGTTGTCAAGGATAGAAACATAACGTCCTCATAGGTGTAAATTGACGAGAATTAAAATCAGAAACTTCAAGAGGAAGAGGTGAGTGGCCAATACAACAAGCAGCAAACGTAGAAATCCACAACTATGACTCACAGTAGTTTATCGTAAGTGCGGGGCAGTGGCACGTGACATCTTTATCTCCTCTCCCGTCTAGTTCCTCCCACTACCACGCCTAGGCCTGTCAGTACAACATACTTCTCCAAGCGTCCTCTCCATACATCATACAATGTCTTTCTTTGTCAATACTATCACCACCACGACTATAATACATCACCCTCACGTCACATGAAAAATTAAGACAGATAGCAAAGTAGTCTTTATGAGTGGATATTTCAGAAGGATCACAATCAGTAGTAATGTGTGCAGGCCATCGAATGCTACGACTGAAATCAACTCTGCACTATGGGAATAATTTAATAGAGCAGCCAGGTATAGGCAGGTGCGTGTGGTGGGTGATTTCAATTGGGGAAATATTGATTGAGCTTATAGTGGGAACAGTGAAACAAATTACTTTTTTTTAAGGTCATAAAGGAATTTTTCTTAAAAGGTAATCTTAGAACACACATTGGGAAATAATATTCTAGATTTACATAATTCTGACAAACAGAGAGTAATCAGTTACTCAAGTAGATGTTGGTAGACAGCTTTGTAACAGTGACCTCAGTGAAATTAGGTATAAAATAAAATGACATCAATCTTTTTAGAAGCAAAATTGCTAGAAAAGTACTTGACTTTAGGAGGGCAGATGTAGAGGGACTAAAAAAGGAAGGTCAGGTAAGTCCCAGAAAGGAGGTGAAAGAAAGAAAGTTTGATGACAAAAGTAGGAAGATGTGTAAAGAGCGGTAAAACAGGAAAAATAATAGACATGTGAGAGACCGGTAAGTGAGGATCAGTCCAAGTCAGGTCATGCTGAGATGGGCGATATGAGGTTTTGAGAGATTTGAAAGGACGATAGGGAGGTAATCAGGGCAGGTAAATGTTGATAAAGAAGGCTTGGTGAGAAAGGTAGGGAGATGTGCGAAGAGCGGGAAACCAGGAGAAATAATAGACAGAGGGGAGAGAGTGGCAAGTGAGGTTTGGTACAGGTCAGCTTATGCTGAGATGGGCGATGTGAGGTTTTGGGAGATTTAAAAGGCCTATCGAGGGAGGTAATCAGGGTAGGTAAACATTAATAAGGTGTATAGATATTTTGTTGCAAAATTACAGACACCAAGTAGCTAACAAGCCATGTAGATCAAACAATAAGATAACACATGAATGACCCTAACATGATGGCACTATATAAGACGGAAGAGAAGTATGTATGGGAGATGAGCCTTCAAGGTTATATTATAACGAATTACACAGATAAGAGGGTAACGAAGAAAGCTAAAAGCAATTATGAGTGGAAGGTAACCAGGCAAGTAAAGACGGATCCTAACTGATTTTTTTTTTTCAGCCATATAGGAGGAAAGCTAGAAAAGAAATAGTTCCTTTAAAGACATTTAATAGGGAACTGATTAGGTCTGGGAATCAGATTAGTAAAATTTTGAACGAGGGGTTTTCAACTGCATTTCCTCAGAAAAAAACATGCAGAAAATTCCAGATTCAATTCTATTAAGTTCAATTGTAGGTTAATTAATGGAGTCAATAATAGGAAGAACATTAGAGCATCTAAACAAACACAACTTAATAAATTACTCTTACATGGCTTTACCAAGAGAGAAGTCGTTCCTTACAAACTTATTCAGCTTTTATAGTGAGTTTATGAAGCGGCAGATAATGGTGCTATTTACGACACTATATTTTAGTAAAACGTTTGGTAAGGTATTAAAGCTGTCAAATCAGAAGCTCTTGAGAAAGACTAGTGTGGGATAGAGGGGAAAAATAAAAAAAAGAATTAGAATAGATCAAATCGTGGTTAGGCGATAAGCTGCATAGCGTTGTAATAAACAGCTGACCTGACTGCTGTCTCACGGGCATTCTCTTGTCTCTCAACGTTGATAAATGGTGTTGATATTGCTGCTGACCATTTCAGTGCGCATAACTTAATGTGTTAATTTACCACCAAAGAACGGAACTTAGTATCGCACTGTTGCACTATGTGGTGGTATGTATATGAAAATAAACCCCACTGGTTTGTTAGCGAGAGATGATAACTCCGCAACGTTTCTTTAATAATACGTTGGCTAATGCTAGCCTCTGTTAGTCAACTACTGTAGTAGTGTTTTTTTTTTTTTTTTTTTTTGAAGGGGATGGGAAGGGATATACTCTCCACTACACGGAAGAATCAAAGATACACAGTACAATTCTTAACCCCTTCAGTACCATGACACTTTTCCATATTTCGTCTGCTTACTATTTAGTGATTTGGTCTTCACTATTAAAATAGTGAAGACTGTGGCCATTAATCTTCTGACCTAATGTTAATAAAATGGTTTGATCGTACACAAATCTCAAGGTAAAAAGGTGTCACAATATTGAAGGAGTTTGGTATGCCAAGAATTTACATGAAACAACCCTCACATTATTCAAGTATCATTATAGTGTTACAAGTTTATTTTAGGTTTATCTCGAAGAAGTAGGTAAAATTCAGCTATTCTAAGTGCTTCAAGAAGTGGTTGGTTGTTAACTATCCTTTAACAGGAAAGCATGTATTATACCGGCCGTTCATAAACTTAAAACCTAAACCTTCTCTATTTCATTAATTGTTCTAAACATCAAGCAAAAGTGTTCTTTAAACGAATGATCAAATATTATTGCATGTTCCCTAATGTTATGATAAGGTTGTTGAGTTTTGGGTTTGTTAGTTATAAAGTGAGAGTGTGGTATCTGTGATCACTCATTGCAATTCTGCTGCCTGTTCCATACCCGCCTGTTCCATACCCATTATCAAAACCTTATTTTTTTTCTCTTTTCTTTTTTTTTA
The DNA here is from genome assembly GCF_017591435.1 of Portunus trituberculatus. NCBI lineage: Eukaryota > Metazoa > Arthropoda > Malacostraca > Decapoda > Portunidae > Portunus > Portunus trituberculatus. Next base: position 23,089,122 of record NC_059296.1, read on the forward strand.
TATATTCAAATCCAACACTCCTGGTCAAGAGTCTAAAGTCTCTAATGAAGTACGTGGTTAAAAAAAAATTCATATCTTATTTGTCCATATTACCTACTTCTTCATAAACATTAGAAACTTAATAAATTCGTAATAAATGGTTTCACCTCAGTGTAGCTAAATGTATGGAAGACAATTATGGAATTGGAAAGACATGTTAATGGTATGTGTCCTTTATTACTTTGCGAATGTGATACATGATGCAGAATATTTATACAGTGTTTGCCTCAATCCAGGACTTAAAGTGGGCCACTTCAGCATAAACGCCTGGATATTTGGGACGGGCACAGCCGTATCCCCACGACACGATACCAGTCAGGTGGCCGTTACATGCCAGAGGTCCACCAGAGTCACCCTGGCAAGCATCCTTTCCTCCTTCAAGCAGTCCAGCACAGATCATGGAGTCTTCGATCTCACTGTCGCCATAGTGTTTGCGACACTCAGCGTCGGTAACGGTAGGAACCTCAACGTAATGAAGATTGGCCGGACTTTGACCTCCTTCAGTAGTTGTGCCCCAGCCTGACACGACACAGTCACCGAGGAATTCTTTCTCAGATTGGAGGATAGAATCAACCCTATCGTTGAAGGTCAGAGCCTTCGACAGATGGAGAACGGAAACATCGTTGCTGATGGTAAAGGAGTTGTAATCCTCGTGCTGGATAATTTTGGAGAGTACTACCTTCTGCTCGTGTCCTTCATCATGGTAAAGAGTGTGGTCACCAGCCACAACCTGCAAACCAGAGGTCGTAAATTATGTATATAATTAATGTGTGTGTGTGTGTGTGTGTGTGTGTGTGTGTGTGTGTGTGTGTGTGTGTGTGTGTGTGTGTGTGTGTGTGTGTGTGTGTGTGTGTAAGTAAGTAAGTAAGTAAGTAAGTAAGTAAGTAACTAAGTAAGTAAGTAAGTAAGTAAGTAAGTAAAGGTTTATTGCCCATTAGCATAAATACATTTGAGAAAGACATTTACAAAAAAAAAAAAAAATGGCAGAGACTGTCAAGCCGAAGCTTCCCGACAGTCACTTTTATGTACATGACTATGATTATTGTTTACACCAACACCAATTGGCAATATTTTAGGTAAATTGCCTAAAGAATGATTGAGGTAACTAAAATAGTAATGTGTGTGTGTGTGTGTGTGTGTGTGTGTGTGTGTGTGTGTGTGTTCTATAGTATATTTGCAATAAGTATTAAATGGATGAGTCCATACCTGGAGGTAGTCCGGTTGTTCATGTCTTCTCCCTGAACGCAGTGTCCAGCACATACAGCCCAGTGCTCATTGTAAATGGATGCTCCACAGAAATGGAATTCGAATCCAAAAGATGTGTCCTGGAAGCTGAGCTGATAAGGGAACTGTCCTGGCGTAGCTTCCTGTCCACCGACGATCCTGTTCAGACCTCGATGGAAGATGGGTTTGCGAGAGGGGGCGGCTGTCGAGGGAGGAGGACTTGTTATGGAAATGTTTTAGTTTAATGGATGAGTGAGTTACTGATGAAGGATGCATTCAAGAAGATGCTAACCCAGAGCGCCGACGATGAGCAGGCACAGTACGATGGTCTTCATATTGGACTCAGGTGACGGCGTAGGTTTGACGTAGACTCGTTTTATAGTAGCAAAACGGAATTACCGGCTTTGTTATCTTGACCTTCGAAAGTGAGAATTTACAGATGGTAGGGTTCATTTTATCAATGTCATTATTGTGTAAATGTATTTTATATATATATATATATATATATATATATATATATATATATATATATATATATATATATATATATATATATATATATATATAAATTTTCATTATATATTTGCAATTGTTACGGCCCGCCCGTAACATGCATTACTACCATCACCTCCTCCGCTTGTTACCTCGTTCGCCACCTCTCCGCCTCCCTTCCACGTCACCGTCTCGTGAACCTTCCACGCCACCGTCTCGTGAACCTTCCACGTCACCGTTTCATGAAGCCCGCTACTGTCCCGAAGTTGGATTCACGCGGCCCCTTTCGACTCAACCGAAAGTGTTGAGCCAGCTCTTGGTTTTCTGGATTGGCAGTTGAGATCCAAGCCTCAACCAGTGAACACAACGCCTCTTGGTTCTGCCGTGGGATCAACCATCACCCAGCATTTCACCACTGCGACACCGCATAAGTATCACTTCCCTCGTCCGTGTTTTCCACATTGCCTCTATATAGGATTAGGATTATTGTTAGGTATTAAGTTGGGTTCTTTATTGTTGTATTTATTACTGTGTTATATGTATATGTGTATGTCATTTTCCTGTGTTTCATGTTATATATCTGTGTTTCATGTTTCTTGTTATATATGTGTCAATTTCATTATGGGTTATTAAAATAGCTTTTAAAGTGACCCCCTTTTGCATTTCCTCACCAGTTGAACCTGCAGTGTTTTTTTTTTATTGTTATTGTTCACCGGCTCTCCGATGCCAATCTTACCAGTTTAACCGGTGAACGTAACAATTGGCGACCGTGACAGGACCATTATAACCCATGTTCAGTGTTCCATTTTTCCAGTGACTTTTTTCTGTGATTGCTTGTGTTTCTGTGGTGTTGTGACTCTGATGTGTTTTTTTCTGTGACTTACTCTGCGTGTGGTTTAAATTTACCTTTGTGCGATCAAGTGGCTCCTTTTGGGTTAAACGTGCTTCGTGACTTTCATTGGTATCGCATAGCAGTGGTAGAGCAGGAAACCAGGTAGAAAGGCGTGTTCACCGATAGCACTTATCTCTATTTTTGCACATAGGCAGGTGTGTAATAAGTGTTATCCAAGTGTTGGGATCATCATATGTTCATGCGAACCCTCAATCCCTCACTTCGCGGATCATTTTTCTCGCTAGTTAGAATCGGCCATTTTAACTAGTCTCTCAGACTAATCCGCCTCCTTATCAATAACAAGTCTCAGTACAATTCGCTCCTCACTCTCAAGTCTCGTAACTAGAGTAATCCGGATCCCTCTTAATGCCGTAACTCTCTAGTTTACCCCTCATTAGTGATTGTACTCATAAGTGTTTACTTAAGTATAATCTAGGTAATTTCCAAGGTTGCCTTTATTATCACTCTGCCAAGTTCCTCACTTAAGTAATTCGCTTATCATTTTTTTTTTTTGTGGTTTAACATCTATTTAATATGGCTTCCGCTCAGTTTAACGTTGAAGATTTTGTGCCGACCCTTCTCTGGAACAACTTAAATATGCTAATATAAAGAAGGACCAATGGAAGACCATCGCTAAACATTTTGATGTTCCCATCACGTCTCAGATGACTAAAGAGGTCATTAAGAATGTAGTTGTTGAACATCTAGTGCAAGAAGGTCAGTTGCTAGGAAATGCCATAGAAGAGTTAACTCCCATGTCAGCCTCTACGAGGACTATAATACACAGTCCCCAGGAAGAACAGGATAAGAGTAGGATAAGTCAATGGGAAATTGAGAAGCTTAAACTAGAATACCGGATGCATGAAAACAAATGCAACTACAGGCAGAAAAAGAAGAAAAGAAATGCAACTACAGGCAGAAAAAGAAGATAAAGAACTACAGGCAGAAAAAAAGACAGGCAAAAACAAATGAACTACAGGCAGAAAAGAAGAGAGAGAGAATTTCAGTTACAACTTAGAAGGCAGGAGAAAGAGTTAGAAATTCAGGAGTTAGCCCTACGAAATGACGCTAAGTTTAGAGGGAAGAAATAGATATAAAGAAACAGTTAGCAAGCTTTAATCCTGCTACAGCTGCTCCGCTAGTTCCCCCTTTTGATGAATCTGATGTTGACGGGTCATTTCGCGCTTTTGAGAGCATTGCTAATAGGAATAAATGGCCCAAGGATCAGTGGGTGTCTCTCCTTGTCCCTAAGCTAGTAGGAAAAGCTTATAGGGTATACAACGGCCTTAGTGATGAGGTAGAATATGAAGAGATCAAAGGTAACATTCTAGACGCCTACTCTATCACTTCTGATGGATACAGACAACAGTTTCGAAAGTATGTGAAACCAGAGTCTCACACCTATGTTGAATTCGCTAGTGAGAAACTAAGACAATTTAAGAAATGGTTAGCCGCCCTTAACATTACCACCTTTTCGGAGTTGCTCAATCTAATGGTCCTGGAAGAATGGAAGAACAAGTTACCTTTAATATTCTGAGGCATGTGGAAGAACGGGGAGAGAGTGATCTTATGTCTGCCGCTAAAGTGGCTGATGCGTTTGCTTTGTTGATGGGATCCCTGGGTAGTAGAGGTCGTGGTTCACTGTCTAATGTTAGGTCCTCCTTTGGGGAAGGTTTTGGGGCGCGGGTGGTAAGCCAACCGGATTCTCGCCAAATGCATATAATTCCCCCTGGTGTACATACTGTAAGAAGCCAGGTCACACGATCCAGAAATGTAGACACCCAAATTGCAAGGGTTCTCAACGTCAATTTTCTTTTGTGGCCCCTAGACCTAACACATTTGAGAACAAGAAACCAGTGGCCCTAGCTAACCCTGTCAACTCTCCTCTAGAACTTTATGACTCGTACATGTATCAAGGTAAAGTGTCCCTGACTGATGGTAAAGACAAGGCAATAAATATCAAGGTTCTGCGTGATACAGGTGCTGCCCAATCCATCTTAAGGGAAGATGTCATCCCTAACATCAAACAGGCTTTCACTGGGAGAAGGTGATCCTTACAGGTCTCGAATCACAGCTCTCCTATCCCTTGGCTAATATTAGCTTACAGTGCCCGTTCATTTCAGGAGAGGTTGAGGTAGCCATTAAACCTGGTGAACTGCCAGTACCGGGGTACATCTTGTACTGGGTAATGATCTTGCGGGTAACTTGGCTGTTCCAAACTTAATTGTTCTTGATTCTCCCTTAACAGAAAGTCCCACTAAGACCCTGGACGAAACATCCCTCACTTCTTCCCAGTGTGTGCAGTCACCAGGTCTCAGTCCAAGTCCCCTGCCCTTTCATCACCTCCTCCACCAATGATTGCCTCTACTGACAACTTGTATAATAACATCATTTCAAAGGAGAATTTGATTAATGCTCAGGAACAGGATCTCACTTTGGCTAAGATCAGACATGTTGCCAGTGAGACAAAGGATATGTCTAAATTGCCTTGTTTTTATTATCAGGAAGGAGTCCTGATGCGTGCCTACAGACCTCCTGAACTGAAACAACTAGACACCTGGTCAGAAACACATCAAGTTGTCATCCCTTGTCTGTAAGACCAGCCATTATAGAACTAGCTCATGATGGATTGTCAGGTCATCTAGGCATCCAAAAACCTACAAGAAGGCTCTTCAACATTTTTTTGGCCAGGAATGAAAAAGGATGTGTCACACTATGTAAAAACATGTCACATATGTCAAATTGTGGGTAAGCCTAACGAACGCCTTGTGCCAGCTCCTCTGACGCCTATTCCAGTTCAGACGGAGCCCTTCGAAAAGATCATTCTAGACTGCGTAGGGCCCTTACCCAAAACCAAACGAGGGAATCAGTATTTGTTAACCCTCATGGATCCCACTACCAGGTACCCTGAAGCATTCCCTCTTAAGAACATCACATCAAAGACCATTGTAAAACATCTAATACATTTTTTCACCTCGGTAGGAATTCCAAAACAAATTCAGTCTGACAAGGGTAGCAATTTCACTAGCCATTTTTTCCAACAGATAGTGAATGAGCTAAACATCGACCATGTTACCTCCTCGGCTTACCACCCCAATCCCAAGGCTGTCTGGAGCGGTTTCACCAAACATTAAAATCCATGATGAAGAAGTATTGCTTGGAGCATCAAGGAGACTGGGATGAAAGTATTTCTTTCCTTCTCTTCGCTTTAAGAGAATCTCCTCAAGATTCTTTAGGTTACTCCCTTTTGAATTACTCTATGGTAGACAGATCAGGGGGCCTCTCAAAATATTAAAGGATCAATGGTTTACTCAAAATACTCCTTCAAGCCCCAGTGTGTCTGACTACATCAGTAACCTTAAGAATAAAATCAGTGAAGTCAGATCTTTTGCTAAATCAAACTTCCTCAAATCTCAAACTAAAATGCAACAGAATTCTCTTCCCAAATCTGTCATGAGAAGTTTCAAACCAGGAGACAAGGTTTTACTTTTCTCCCCACTCCAGGCAATGCTCTTCACAGTAAGTTCATGGGACCTTATGTTGTGGCTCAAAAACTAAGTCCATTAAATTATGTGGTCCACACTCCTGACCGTCGTAAGGATTCCCAACTAGTTCATATTAATCTAATGAAACCTTACCACTCCAGAGAACCAGAGGACGACTTGTCTCGCACTGTACCTGTATGTCTGGTAGGAAGGAGTCTGGTCCTGTGCCCCCGAGGAAGAGTCCGACATCGAATTCCTCTTCTCGTCACCTAAAGGACGCCCCTCAAACAGCCAAATCATGTCCAACCTTGATGAGGTGTTTCTTTCCTTAACACCTTCACAACAGTCTGATCTTAAAAGTTATTGCTAGACTTTTCTGAAATCACAGGTGACCTTCCAGGAGTTTGTAATACTATCCAACATGACATAACATTAATATCTAATGACATCAAGCCTATAAGACAACCAGCCTATCGCATTTCACCCATTAAAAGAGACTTGATGAAAAAGAGGTAGACTATCTGCTCTGTCATCACCTTGCAGAACCTAGTATATCTCCTGGGCTTCTCCTGCCTGTTAACATCTAAGCCAGATGGTAGTAGTCGATTTTGCACCGACTACAGGAAATTAAATAAAGTGACGGTGCCAGACTCCTACCCATTGCCCTTGATAGAGGACCTTATAGATAGTATAGGAGTAGCCAAATTTGTAACCACTATAGACTTACTTAAAGGTTACTACCAGATTCCCTCTCGGACGAGGCCCAAATAATATCCGCCTTCATCACCCCCTTCGGACTATACCAATACACAGTGATGCCCTTTGGCTTGTCTAATGCTCCCGCCACCTTCCAGAGGGCTATAAATTACATCACTCAGGACTTGGAGGGAACATCTGCATATCTGGACGACCTGGTGGTGACTGCAGACGACTGGGCGACACATCTGACCCGTCTTCGGAGGCTGATGGGTCGGTTGCAGGAAGCCGGGCTTACAATCAACCTGGCCAAGTCCACATTCGGGAAGTCTACGGTGGTCTACCTGGGACATGTGGTGGGGAACGGCAAGGTTCATCCCAAGAGAGCTAACGTGGAGGCCATCCTTGGCTTCCTGTCCCTACCACCAGGAAAGCTCTCATGAGGTTCTTGGGGATGGCTGGTTTTTACAGACCCTTCTGTAAGAACTTCTCCACCCTGGCCGCCCCCCTGACGGGCCTTATCAGCACTTCCGTCCCCTTCCACTGGACCCCGACCTGTGACCAAGCCTTCCAACACCTCAAGGCGTTTCTCTCCTCGGAACCAGTGGTCTGGACGTCAGATCACTCCCGCCCCTTCCATCTACAAGTGAACGCGAGTGGAGTTGGAGTGGGTGCTGTCCTACTACAAACGGAACCTACAAGCGGCATCCTCCATCCCATCGCCTATCACTCTGCAAAACTGAAACACCATCAACTCAACTACTCCACCATCCAGAAGGAGGCTCTGGCACTCGTCCTGGCGCTCCAACGTTTTGAGTGCTATCTTCATCCTGGTCCTCACATCACGAAGGTCTTCACCGACCACAATCCTCTGGCCTTCCTTCACGCCATGAGGAACCGAAACCAACGCATTCTTAGGTGGGCCTTGTTAACTCAACCTTCAACTTGGAAGTCCACCATATCAAGGGGGTGGACAACATCATCGCCGACGCCTTATCAAGATCTCCCGTCTCACCTCCTTCATGAGCCCATTACGGAGGTCTTAGGGGGGAGGAAATGTTACGGCCCGCCCGTAACATGCATTACTACCATCACCTCCTCCGCTTGTTACCTCGTTCGCCACCTCTCCGCCTCCCTTCCACGTCACCGTCTCGTGAACCTTCCACGCCACCGTCTCGTGAACCTTCCACGTCACCGTTTCATGAAGCCCGCTACTGTCCCGAAGTTGGATTCACGCGGCCCCTTTCGACTCAACCGAAAGTGTTGAGCCAGCTCTTGGTTTTCTGGATTGGCAGTTGAGATCCAAGCCTCAACCAGTGAACACAACGCCTCTTGGGTCTACCGTGGGATCAACCATCACCCAGCATTTCACCACTGCGACACCGCATAAGTATCACTTCCCTCGTCCGTGTTTTCCACATTGCCTCTATATAGGATTAGGATTATTGTTAGGTATTAAGTTGGGTTCTTTATTGTTGTATTTATTACTGTGTTATATGTATATGTGTATGTCATTTTCCTGTGTTTCATGTTATATATCTGTGTTTCATGTTTCTTGTTATATATGTGTCAATTTCATTATGGGTTATTAAAATAGCTTTTAAAGTGACCCCTTTGCATTTCCTCACCAGTTGAACCTGCAGTGTTTTTTTTTATTGTTATTGTTCACCGGCTCTCCGATGCCAATCTTACCAGTTTAACCGGTGAACGTAACAAGCTGACTCCGCCTTTTCTTTGTTGGGAGATTTTAACGGCCGTCACCCATTGTGGGATGAAGGTGCTAGTAATCCTCGTGGGGTTTTAATCGGTTCTTTTATTGAGGATGAGGATTGAGGTTTTAAATTCTGGGATGTTACACATTTCCACAGTCCTACTGGGACTTTTACAGCTATCGATCTTTCTCTGTGTAGATCTAATTCTTTCCTTGATTTTAATTGGCGGGTCCTACCGGATTTACACGGTAGTGACCACTTTCCGATTTTATTAGAATCTGTGAACTCTGAGCCACAGTCCTGGCCCCCACGCTTGGTTTTAGACAAGGCAGATTGGCCTCGATTCACAGACCATAGCTCTTTTATCCGTCCGTTGGCTGACTTTTCTACTTGTGCTGAGGCTGTTGATTATTTTACTCATTTTTTTATATTCAGCAGCGCTTCAGACAATCCCTAGGACGTCAGGTCGCTTTACTAAGCGTCCCGTTCCTTGGTGGAACGCAGCATGCACTAACGCTGTGAAAGAGAAACAGGCAGCTTTCTCTCGTCTCCGGCGACATCGTGGGGACCCGCATTGTCTGGAAGCTTTTCGACGCTTCCATAAATGTCCGCACCCCTCTTACGGATGTCTTCAACAAAGCCCGCCAAATTGCTGGGAAGTATTCTGCTCTTTCCCCACCAGTTTTGTTGTCTGCTGGGCGAACGATGGCAGACCCTAGGACTGTCGCCGACATCTTCGCGGAGAACTTTGCCAGTGGTTCCGGAGACATCCTGCAGCCCCGGGCGCACTTCACCCCCAGAGAATGGAATCTGTTGGCATAAACTTTTCTTCCACTGAAGGGGAGTCTTATAATGTCCCCTTCTCTGTCTCCGAGTTGCAGACTGCTTTGTCCCAGTGTCATGACTCTTCTCCTGGCCCAGATGATATTCCTTATGCCTTCTTGCGCAACATGTCTGACAGTGCTTTTAACTTTTTATCAAATCACCAGCATACCGGTGACTTTCCATCTTCTTGGGCTGTGGCAGTGGTTCTCCCATTTCCGAAGCCTGGGAAAAATAATTTTCAGGCTACGAACTATCGTCCTATATCTTTGACATCCTGCATTTGTAAAGTGTTAGAAAAGATGGTAAATGTAAGACTCATGTGGTACTTGGAGAGGGGGAAGTACTTGTCATCGGTACAGTATGGC
>NC_059296.1:23106351-23178851 GCF_017591435.1 Portunus trituberculatus
TTTTTGCTAACTTCACTATTGATCTTGCTAACTGTATGCCTCCGGTCCTCCTGCGGCCTCGCTCAACAAGGCTTTCTTCTTCCTCTCATCCCTATTCTGCCCAACCCTCTAATACAAGAGTTAACCAGTATTCTCAATCATTCATACCTTTCACTGGTAAACTCTGGAGTTCCCTGCATGTTTCTGTATTTCCATCTTCCTACGACATAACTTCTTTTAAGAGAGAGGTGTCGAGACATTTGTCCATTTGTCTCTTTCAACTATGTCTAACGACTTCTATCTTTCCTTCTTGCTGAAAGTTTGCTTACACTAAGGGTGACCGTTTTTATCCCTCAAAGTAATGCCCTATAGCTTTAACGTCTTAATTGTCTTAAGTTTTTGAATCTATCCTCAATAGGAAGATTCTTAAACATGTCACTTCACAATCTTCTACCTGATCGCCAGTATGGCTTCCGTCAAGATCGCCCTACTGGTGATCTTCTGGCTTCGTTATCCTCATTTAGAGATTTCGGTGAAACTTTTGCTATCGCGTTAGACATATCAAACGTTTTTTCTATAATCTGGTACAAAGGTTTGATTTCAAAACTCCAACGATTTTTATTTTTCTCTCTGCAACTTTATCTCAAGTTTTTTTTTCTGATTGAGGATAGATTAAAAGTTATCACAAGTTTTCTTTCTGATTGAGGATAGATTAAAAAAACTTTAGACAAACAATTAATCAAAGCTATAGGGCGGTAGTTTGAGGGATTTTTAGGACCTCATCTGGCCCATAAGCCTTCTGAGGGTTTAGGCCAGCGAGGACATGGAAAACATCATTACGAAAACTTTGATTGATGGTATGGAATAGTCAGAGGGAGGAGAAGAGGGAGGGACAAATCCAGAATCAACCAAGATGGACGATTTCAGCTTTAGAGACATGAGATGGTGGTGGTGCCATCAGGATGAAATAAAGGAGGGAAAGATGAAAAATTAAAGTTATTTGACATGTTTTTGACCAGATACCAGAAGTCACGAGGGGAGTTAGAGTTTGAAAGATTTTTACATTTTCTTTCTATTAAGAAATGTTTGGCAAGATGAAGAACAAACTTGGCATTATTCCCAGCAGAAATATAAAGTGTATGAGATTCAAGAGATGGAAGGCTCAAATACCTTTTGTGGGCAACCTCTCTATCATGTATAGCACAATAGACTGTTTTAAACCAATGTTTAGAAGGTTTAGGTTGAGAAAAAGGATGAGGAATGTACGCTTCTATGCCAGACACTATCACCTCCGTTAGCGCGTTCAGCACACACAGAAAGGCAGTGACGTAGAGACGACTATCCATTCAGGAAGTCAACAGATCACGCAGGGACGCCACAGAATGCATGAATTCTGATCTTTCTAATATTTCCTATTGGAGCAGAAAAAATCTAGTAGTTTTCAGTGCTTCAAAAACTCAATTCCTCCATCTGTCAACTCGACACAACCCTTCCAGGCAACTATCCCCTCTTCTTCTATGATACTTAACTATCTCCCTCTTCCAAACTGAATATCCTCTGTCTGTCATTTACTTATAATCTTAACTGGAAACTTCACATCACATCTCTTGCTAAAACATCTATGAAGTTGAGGCGTCTCCGCCAATTTTTCTCACACCTCCAACTGCTTACTCTGTACAAGGGCCTTACCCGCCCTTTGTATGGAGTACTTTTCGCATGTTTGGAGGGATTCCACTCACAAAGTTTTATTAGATAGGGTGGAATCAAAAGCATTTCGTCTCACCAACTCCCCTCCTCTGACTGACTCTCTTCAGCCTCTTTCTCACCGCCGAAATGTTGCATCTCTTTCTATCTTTTATTGCTGTTTTCACGCTAACTACTTTATTGACCTTGCTAACTGCATGCCTTCCCTCCTTCTGCAGTCTCGCTGCACAAGGGTTTCTTCTTCCTCTCATCCCTATTCTATCCAACTCTCTAACGCAAGAATTAGCCAGTACTGTCAATCATTCATACATTTCTCTGGTAAATTCTGGAACTCCCTACCTTCTTAACTTCTTTTAAGAGGGAGATATCAAGACATTTACTCCCAAATTTTGGCTAACCCTTCTTATCTTTCGAGAACCAGCACTCAAGTGGGCCTTTTTTGTAATATTGTGTCGCCCTTGGCTGGACTTCTCTCATGCGCAAAAATCTCTATCTATCTATCTATCTATCTATCTATCTATATATATATATATATATATATATATATATATATATATATATATATATATATATATATATATATATATATATATATATATATATATATATATATATATATATAATGTGGTTCCCATATATAAGAAGGGAGATTAAACCCTAGTCTAATTACAGGCCTGTCAGCTTAACTTCAACTGTGGGTAAATTAATGGAATCAATAATAGCAAAAAAAACATTAGGGAAAACCTGGACAAACACGGCACGATAAATGGATTTACGAAGGGAAGGTCGTGTCTTACAAACTTGTCGAATTTTTATAGTAAGGTTTATGAGGCGGCAGATAAGGGTGAAAATTATGACATTCTATACTTAGATTTCAATAAAGCCTTTGACAAGGTACCTCACCAGAGGCTCTTGAAAAAGGTTAGAGCGCACGGTATAGAGGGTAGAATATTAGGCTGGATTAAAGCGTGGTTTGACGACAGGCAACAGAGGGTAGTAATTAATGGATCCAATTCAGAGTGGGGAGGAAGTAGTTAGTGGGGTGCCACAGGGTTCAGTTTTAGGGTCACTATTATTTCTAGTATATATTAATGACATGGATAGTGGAATTAATAGTGACATTAGTAAATTTACAGACGACACAAAGATAAGTAGATTATTAATTAAGTCTGATTTGGATGCCATGGCCTTGCAGACAGTCTTGGATAGAATGAAAGAATAGACAGATCGATAGCAAATGCAGTTCAATATTAACAAGTGAATGGTACTGGGCGTAGGTAGAGATAACCCAAGCAATAGGTACACGATAGATAACGAGGCACTACGAAGTTCCAAGTATCAGAAAGATTTAGGAGCCACAGTTAGCTCCGATCTCGGTACAAGGAAGCAATGTATTGAGGCCAGGAATAAGGAGAATAGAGTATTGTGATTCATTTTTAGAAGTGTCAAAAGCAGAAGTCTCGAAGTAATACTATAGCTATACTTGGCGCTTGGTCAGGCAACATCTTAACAATGCGGTACAATTCTGGCCCCCACATTATACGAAGAATAAAGCTCTGTTGGAGTCAATGCAAAGGAGGATGAATAAAAAGATACAGGGGATGAGAAATATTCCCTACGAATCGTGACTGAAAAAACTCAATCTCCATTCCTTAGAGAGACGTAGGTTAAGAAGAGGCCTGATAAAAGTATTTAAGTGGTGTAAGGGTTTTAACAAAGGGGGCATGAACAGAGTTCTTAGGATCAGTAGCTGGGACAGAACCAGAAGTAATGGGTATAAACTTGAAAAATTCAGGTTTAAGAAAGAAATGTGAAGAAACTGGTTTTCAAACAGAGTGGTTGGTAAGTGGAACGGACTTGGTGATCATGTAGTCAGGGTTGAGTCAATAGGGAGCTTTAAAAGAAGATTAGATAAGTTCATGGATGGGGACGATAGATGGAATTAGGTAGCTTAAAAACACAGGGACTGCCTCGTATAGGCCTGGTGGCCTCTTGCTAATTCCCTCTTTTTCTTATGTCCTTTATATATATATATATATATATATATATATATATATATATATATATATATATATATATATATATATATATATATATATATATATATATATATATATATATATATATATATATATATATATATATATATATATATATATATATATATATATATATATATATATATATATATATATATATATATATATATATATATATATATATATATATATATATATATATATATATATATATATATATATATATATATATATATATATATATATATATATATATATATATATATATATATATATATATATATATATATATATATATATATATATATATATATATATATATATATATATATATATATATATATATATATATATATATATATATATATATATATATATATATATATATATATATATATATATATATATATATATATATATATATATATATATATATATATATATATATATATATATATATATATATATATATATATATATATATATATATATATATATATATATATATATATATATATATATATATATATATATATATATATATAGATAGATAGATAGATAGATAGATAGATAGATAGATAGATAGATATATATATATATATATATATATATATATATATATATATATATATATATATATATATAGATAGATAGATAGATAGATAGATAGATAGATAGATAGATAGATAGATATAGATATATATATATATATATATATATATATATATATATATATATATATATATATATATATATATATATATATATATATATATATATATATATATATATATATATATATATATATATATATATATATATATATATATATATATATATATATATATATATATATATATATATATATATATATATATATATATATATATATATATATATATATATATATATATATATATATATATATATATATATATATATATATATATATATATTGTTGAAAGTGATGGCCAGTTCGGCATTAATGATTTTTTTTAGATATTGTCCTTATATCTTAAGTGTCTTTTTTTTTAATGCGGTGATGGCTTCACCATATCTAGCCATTGTTGTTAGATCCGGATTTCTAATTTCTTGTCCCTTTCTCAATAGCTGGTGTTGTTCCTTCTGTAGTGGAAGTAGGAATGACAGGTCGTGCGGTCTCGCTGGCTTTTTACCCGCCTACCAGTCGCGGCTTAGGGTGAGGGCACAAAGAACGGTGGTTTTCTCATGCCAGAAACCAGCGCCGATCAGCTGTGACTTGCGCTGGTTTCCGGTGTCCCGTGATATAGTGTGGTTGTGACAGTGTTTAGATGCGTCTTCTGCGCATGCGCGATCCGGGAGTAGGCGACGCCGCGGCCTGCTGTGACAAAGTATGGCATGGAAACATCCAACGGGATTATGGAGAAGGTATGACAAACATTTCAAGGCCCATGTTTAGTGTATCATTAAAAAATTAGCTATATTAACACTGTTTTCAGTCACAGCATATTTTAGGCCACCCATATCAAACAAATAGTGATATTTCTGCTTTGGTTCTTTTTCTACCATAGTGAGGCACTAGTCTTTCCACCGATACATGCTGAAAACCAATGGCTACTGTAATATTAAAAAAAAAATAATCGAATTGTTTAAATTCACACAATATCACTTGTCACATTCTGTCATAGCTATAGGCATGACATAATAATTATAATCTCGTTCGCTCCCGGGCCGTGCATGCGCAGAGGACGCAACTAAACACTGTCACGGGCCACACTTTGGCATGTGACACCGGCGCTGGTAGGTGAGCACAAAGGAAGCTAGTAATGCTAGTAATCAGCGCGGGGAGGGACATGGTAGAGCAGTTTTATCAGCCAGTCGTGATTCATCAGCTGTATAACAAACATGTCAAGCTCATCGTCTGATGACGAGTTAATATTGCTCGAGAGCAATTATGCAGAACTGAACTGGAAAAAAGGAGAAGGAATACACGAAATAAGTCGTAAAAGAAGCCAGTATGGAGAGTATCATCATCTTTTTAGTAACCTAAAAAGGGACTCGAGATGATTTCTGGAGTACACAAGGATGAGCCAACATACTTTTGACTACATTCTCAAGAAAATTTAACATCCCGTGGGAAAGGCATGGTTTCTCAAAAACTTTGTTGATAAGTAATCCGATCTCCATCCTGAAACAGCCGTCTACTCGCGCGAGAAAGCAGGCAAGAATGGTTCAGGGGAAACCGGAAAGCTGATTGACGCTGGCTGCCTGCGCGGACGAGCTCGAACTTGCTTCCTCTGTGCACTCTTACATTTGTTTATATGGTGTAATTCTTGGCGCTGGTTGGCGCCTATCGGCCCTAGTTTCTCGCGCGAGAAAACCAGCGTTCTTTGTGCGGGCACCCTTATGCCAGCCTTGACCTGCGGCGACGCTGATTGGCTTGTTCCGTGCTTATCTCATCTACCTGTCTCCGCATGGCAAGTCTGCTTTGATCGTCTCATGCTCGGCAGCGCTTGTACGTCTACTGCTTGGATATTTAGCTCTCCTTAGTGTGGAGAGCTAAGATTTTTAGTCTTGTATTATCGAGGCATCCATCGATGACTTTAGTTTTGTCTTCTATTATTTTTCTGGTGATGGTGATGCCGATGCCGTGCTCTTGCCGCAGGTGACTTTTTGGGGCTCCGGATGCTAAGTGTCGTCGCGAGAGCTTTGTGATTGTCATGCCGATATAGGTTGTATGTAGGACTTCACAGTCATATATATATATATATATATATATATATATATATATATATATATATATATATATATATATATATATATATATATAGAGAGAGAGAGAGAGAGAGAGAGAGAGAGAGAGAGAGAGAGAGAGAGAGAGAGAGAGAGAGATAATAACGTTTAGCTCTTCCAGTATGGACATGTGTACACTCTAGGAAATGTTACGGTAACTATATAGGACTTTTCCAAAAGTCAGAAATCATTCTCATTTAGCAATTTTGTTTCGCAGATTGTGGCTGGCGAACACGATTTGGACAAGGTTGACGGTACCGAGCAGAAGATTGTCCTTTCCAAGATTATCCAGCATGAAGATTATAACGGCTTTACCATTAGCAACGACATTTCACTTCTTCAATTTTCCAAGCCTCTGAATTTCAACGACAGGGTTAAAGGTATCGGGTTACAGAGCAAGAAAGAGTACATGGGTGACTGCGTAGTTTCAGGCTGGGGCACCCTCAATGAGGGAGGGCACAGTCCATCAAAGCTGCAGTATGTTGAAGTGCCCACCGTCTCGGACGCTTATTGTCGTGATGCCTATGGCAAAAACGAGATCGATGACTCTATGATATGTGCTGGAGTATCCGAAGGAGGAAAGGACGCTTGCCAGGGTGATTCTGGTGGACCTTTGGCGTGTGGCGGCCTCTTGACTGGGATTGTGTCTTGGGGCTACGGTTGTGCTCGTCCTAACTACCCTGGTGTCTACAGTGAGGTAGCCTACTTCAAAGACTGGGTCGAAAATAACGTTCAATAAACATTACTTTCAGATATTCTGTTGTAAATAAAAACGCCAAAAGATGAAAATTTATTTTTAGTTCCTTGATCATCATCTTTTTGTCCACTACTAATGAACGATACTGCCGTCATAGAAGATGAGGAGGAGTAAGAAGAGGAAGGCAAGGAGCAGAGGAGGACGAGGAGATAATGGAAGAGGAGGAAAAGTAGAAAAAGAAGGTAGTTATATATATATATATATATATATATATATATATATATATATATATATATATATATATATATGGTATGACTGCAAATTGGATCTTGGTAGTACCTACAGGGTTTTTTTTTTTTATACCATGTAGGCTTTTCACGGGAATTTATGGGCTAAAGGGGATACTTATTACGGGTACCTCCTATTTCAAAGCCCACCCGCTAGGAAACCGTTGCCCCGAGTGAGGAAGCCCAACCTACACTCAGACCGTAGACAGGATTCGAACCCGTGCGCTTGGAAACCCCTCGGATCCCAAAGCACGCACGGATCCACTGTACCACGGTTCTAGGAGTTAGAAGGCTGGTAACAGTAATTAAGATATTGTCAGCAAAGTAGGACTTATACAACTTTTGTTTCTCATCGCATTTATTCACCATCGATCTTCTACGTAATGATAAGAAGCAAATGCAGTGTATTCTAGTTATTATATAATTGATACATTCGGACGGAGTTACAGAGCTTACCAGAGAAAGGAATGAATGATCGAGAATACTGCGCACGATTAATTAACTCTTCATTTAGATTAGAGAGATCGACAGAATAGGGGTGAGAAAAAGAAGAAAGTCTTGTGCAGCGAGACTGGGGAAGGAGGGGAGAAATGCAGTTAGCAAGATCACAAGAGCAGTTGACATGAAAATAGCGGTAGAAAATAGCAAGAGATGCAACATTACGGTAGTGAGAAAGATGACAGTCAGTTAGAGGAGAGGAATTAATGAACATAAGAACATAAGAAAATGAGTAAAGCTGCAAGAGGCCATCAGGCCTACACGTGACATTTTCTTTATGAACATAGCTACCTAATTCCATCTACTATCCTCATCCATAAATGTGACAATCTTCTTTTAAAGCTCACTATTGACATAACTGAGTCCGTCCCATTCATCATGCACTCTGTTAGGGAACCAGTTCCTTCCCATATCCTTAAACTTGAATTTCTAAATCTTGAACCTATTATTTTTGGTTCTATCCTGGCTACTGATCTTAATAACGTTGGGTATGTCCCCTTTGTTATAACCCCCATGCCACTTAGAAGATATATCTATCTGGCCCCCTTTTATCTTACGTCTCTCTAGAGAATGCAAATTTAATAGTTTCAATCTCCCTTCGTTTGGAATATCTTTCATTGCCTGTATCCTTTTAGCAAAATAATAAACTTATATCATTCCTATAATGTGAGGACCAACACTAAACATTATAATATATTAGGGGTCTGACCAGCATCAAATATAACTGTAATATCACTTAAGGACTTCACCTTTTAACACTAATAAACATTTTTATCCTAGTTGCCCTATTTGTAGCATTTATGCATTTTTTCTTAGACCAAGATCAGAGCTAGTTATAATTTCTAAATCTTTTATGTATCCTGATCCTACCAGGGCCTCGTTGTTTATTATGTATCTATTGTGTAAATTTCCTCTACAGTACCTACGCTAAATTACCTTTCTTAAAGTTAAATTCCATTTACCATCAGCCAATCCATACCTACCTATCTTTGTTCGCAAATTTACTAATATCACTACTAATTCCACTATCCAAATTAATAACATATATACAATGGTCTTAAAACTGATCCTTCTAATACACCTTTATGTGCAGTTTTCAAAACTAGCGAATATCACCAAGTGACACCATTAGACATGTCTCCTTCCTTCTCATACATGAAGAGCAATATCAAGTATTCCTACATTGTCATCTTATATGCATGCAACGAGTTGCTAAGAATGTTTTCCACAATTCTTTCTAAATATTAACATGAGCGAAATTGAACTCCATATATATATATATATATATATATATATATATATATATATATATATATATATATATATATATATATATATATATATATATATATATATATATATATACATATATATATTTATTATATATATATTTATATATGTATATTTATTTATTTTATTTATTATATATATATATATATATATATATATATATATATATATATATATATATATATATATATATATATATATATATATATATATATATATATATATATATATATATATATATATATATATATATATATATATATATATATATATATATATATATATATATATATATATATATATATATACTCCAGGAGATGTACTTACGGGGATGTAGGCAGTGCTGCAGACTGAGTGATTCCCGTGTCCTCTCTTCCCGGTTCCCTTTGTGGTCTCATTTATACAATTGAGCAGCTGCAGCCTGCCCTCTAAAGACAACTTCTACTACTTCCTACACTACACTACAACACCTTACACTTTTACACTCTCTTCAAATCAAAATTTAATAATGGCTTCACCACGCCCTGCCTCGGAGTCCCCCTCTGGGGAGGGGACCATAAATGTCCCCAGGTCGGACTGCCCCTCTGCTGTCGACCTTGGGTGTCTTGACACTTCATCTAATACTTTCACTATCAATTTCTGCAACATTCGTGGCCTTCGTTCTAATTTTCAATCTGTGGAACACCACCTCTCCTCTACTAAACCTCATCTTCTCTTCCTAACCGAAACACAGTTGTCTGTGACTACTGACAGCAGCCCTTTTCTGTTCCCTCCTACTTGCTCTATCCTCATTTTCAATCCAAAGCTGGATGTTGCGCATACGTGCGTAACGACACCACTTGCTCTCGTGCCCACAATCTTGAATCTTCAGAATTTTCTACCATCTGGCTAAGACTTCAATGTCACTCTCTAACTAAATTCATCTGTGCTGTATACCTCTCACCTAATTCCTCTGACTATGTAAAATTCTTTGACTATTTGACTTCCAAGGTGGAGCACATCTTATCTCACTTTCCTTTTGCTGAGATCTCCATTTTAGGGATTTCAATGTTCACCACCAGCTTTGGCTTTCATCTTCTTTCACTGACCAACCTGGTGAACAAACCTTCAACTTTGCTATCCTTCATGACCTAGAGCAGCTAGTGCAGTTCCCTACCCGTATTCCTGACCGCCTTGGAGACACGCCCAACATTCTTGATCTTTTCCTAACCTCCAACCCTTCTGCTTACTCTGTTAAACTTTCCTCTCCGTTGGGCTCCTCCGACCACAATCTAATTTCCGTTACCAGTTCTATCACTCCAGTGCAGCCTCAGGACCCGCCTAAGCGGAGGTGCTTCTGGCATTTTAACTCTGCTAAGTGGGAGGAACTAAGGCAGTACTATTCTGATTTCCCTTGGGATGATTATTGTTTTCATGTCAGAGATCCTTCTCTTTGTGCCGAGCGCATAACAGAGGTGATTATCTCTGGCATGGAGCTATACATTCCTCATACTTTCTCTAACCCTAAAGCTAAAAAGCCTTGGTTTAACTCTGCTTGTTCTCGTGCTGTCAATGATAGAGAGGCGGCTCACAAACGGTTCCGTAGCCATCCAACTGCTGAAACTCATGCCCTATATATTTCTGCCCGTAATCATGCCAAATCTATTCTCCAACTTACTAAAAACTCTTTCATCAATAGAAAATGTCAAAGTCTTTCCAATTCTAACTCCTCTCGAGATTTCTGGCATCTAGCCAATAATATCTCTAACAACTTTACTTCTTCGTCTTTCCCTCCTTTACTTCATCCAGATGGCTCTACAGCTGTCTCTTCTTTTCTAAAGCTGAACTCTTCGCTCAAACCTTTGCTACCAACTCAACTTTGGATGATTCTGGGCATATTCCTCCTACTCCTCCACCCTCTGACTACTTCATCCCTAAAATTAAAATTCTTTATAAAGACGTTTTCCTGGCCCTCTCTGGCCTTGATTCTCGGAAGGCTTACGGTCCGGATGGAGTCCCTCCTGTTGTTCTCAAAACTGTGCTTCCGAACTCGCTCACTGCCTGGTCAAACTCTTTCATCTGTGTCTCTCTACTTCTATTTATCCTTCTTGCTGGAAGTTTGCTCACATTCAACCTGTCCCTAAAAAGGTGACCACTCCAATCCTTCTAACTACCGCCCTATAGCTTTGATTTCCTGCCTTTCTAAAGCCTTTGAGTCTATCCTTAATAGGAAGATAATGAGGCATCTATCAGCTCACAACCTTCTCTCTGATTGCCAGTATGGTTTCCGTAAAGGCAGATCTACTGGTGATCTTCTTACTTTCCTAACTGAATCTTGGTCATCCTCTTTTAGGGACTTCGGTGAAACCTTTGCTGTCGGCCTTGACATATCGAAAGCCTTCGATAGAGTCTGGCACAAATCTTTAATTTCTAAACTACCCTCCTACGGATTCTATCCTTCTCTCTGTACCTTCATCTCCAGTTTCCTTTCCGATCGTTCTATTGCTGCTGTAGTAGACGGTCACTGTTCTTCCCTAAAACTATCAACAGTGGTGTTCCACAGGGTTCTGTCCTATCACCCACTCTCTTTCTATTATTCATCAATGATCTCCTAAATCTGACTCAATGCCCTATCCACTCCTATGCTGATGATACCACCTGCATTATTCAACAGCGTTCAACAGACGCCCAACCCAACAACAATTAAATGACTCAAGGCGAGATGCTATAGGACGCCTAACTTCTGATCTTTCACTTGTTTCTGATTGGGGCAGAGAAAACCTGGTTTTGTTCAATGCCTCAAAACTCAATTTCTACAACTATCTACTCGACATAACCTTCCAGACAACTATCCTCTCTTCTTCAATAACACTCAACTTCCCTCTCCTCTACATTAAACACACTCGGTCTATCCTTCACTAAAAATCTAAACTGGAAATTTCACATCTCTACTCTTGCTAAATCAGCTTCCAAGAAGTTAGGTGTCCTATGGCGTCTTCGTCCATTTTCTCTCCCTCCCAGCTGCTTGCTCTGTACAAGGGCCTTATCCGCCCGTGTATGGAGTATGGCTCTCATGTCTGGGGGATCCACACACAGCTTTACTAAACAAGGTGGAATCTAAAGCTTTTCGTCTTATCAACTCTTCTCCTCTAACTGACTGTCTTGATTCTTTAAGTCACCGCCGCAATGTTGCATCTTTATCTGTCTTCTACCGCTGTTTTCATGCTGTCTGCTCTTCTGAACTTGCTAACTGCATGCCTTCCCCTCCTGCGGCCTCGCTGCACAAGACTCTCTACTTCTTCTCATCCCTATTCTGTCCATCTTCCTAATGCAAGAGTTAACCAGTATCTTCACTCCTTCATTCCCTACACTGGTAAACTCTGGAACTCTCTACCTGTGTCTGTATTTCCACCTGCCTATGACTTAAACTCTTTCAAAAGAGGAGTGTCAAGACACCTCTTACGTTAACTGGACCCTCCTTTTAGATTTTTTGTTTTTCTCTTTCTCCTACTTTCCTCTTAACAGGGCCTGGCAACCAGCGGGATTTTTTTTTCCAACACTTTGTTTTCCCTTGGCCAGTGCCCTTGTAATGTAAAAAAAAAAAAAAAAAAATATATATATATATATATATATATATATATATATATATATATATATATATATATATATATATATATATATATATATATATATATATATATATATATATATATATATATATATATATATATATATATATATATATATATATATATATATATATATATATATATATATATATATATATATATATATATATATATATATATATATATATATATATATATATATATATATATATATATATATATATATATATATATATATATATATATATATATATATATATATATATATATATATATATATATATATATATATATATATATATATATATATATATATATATATATATATATATATATATATATATATATATATATATATATATATATATATATATATATATATATATATATATATATATATATATATATATATATATATATATATATATATATATATATATATATATATATATATATATATATATATATATATATATATATATATATATATATATATATATATATATATATATATATATATATATATATATATATATATATATATATATATATATATATATATATATATATATATATATATATATATATATATATATATATATATATATATATATATATATATATATATATATATATATATATATATATATATATATATATATATATATATATATATATATATATATATATATATATATATATATATATATATATATATATATATATATATATATATATATATATATATATATATATATATATATATATATATATATATATATATATATATATATGTATATATATATATATATATATATATATATATATATATATATATATATATATATATATATATATATATATATATATATATATATATATATATATACATATATATATATATATATATATATATATATATATATATATATATACATACACATATATATATATATATATACATATATATATGTATATATATATATATATATATATATATATATATATATATACATATATATATATATATATATATATATATATATATATATATATATATATATATATATATATATATATATATATATATATATATATATATATATATATATATATATATATATATATATATATATATATATATATATATATATATATATATATATATATATATATATATATATATATATATATATATATATATATATATATATATATATATATATATATATATATATATATATATATATATATATATATATATATATATATATATATATATATATATATATATATATATATATATATATATATATATATATATATATATATATATATATATATATATATATATATATATATATATATATATATATATATATATATATATATATATATATATATATATATATATATATATATATATATATATATATATATATATATATATATATATTGGAAATATTCTGCTCTATCACCACCAGTTTTGTTGTCTGCTGGGACTGTCGCCCACCTCTTCATAGCGCTTATATGTTTAGGAGTCATCCAGCAGCCCCGGCCGCACGTTACCGCCAGAGAATGAAATCTCTCGGCATAAATTTTTCTTTCTCTGGAGGGGAGTCCTATAATGTAACCTTCTCTGCCTCCGAGTTGTGGACTGCTTTGTCCCAGTGTCATGACTCTTCTCCGGGTCTAGACGACATTTCTTATGCCTTTTTGCGTTACATGTCTGACCGTGTTTTTAACTTTTTATTAAATCTTTACAATATGATTTGGCATACCGGTGATTTTCGTCTTCTTGGGCTGTCGCAGTGGTTCTCCCTTTTCCGAAGCCTGGGAAAGATAATCTTCAGGTTACGAACTACCGTCTATATCTTTGACATCCTGAATTTGTAAAGTGTTAGAAAAGATGGTAAATGTTACACTCCTGTGGTACTTGGAGAGGGGTAAGTACTTGTCATCGGTACAGTACGGCTTCCGAAAGATGTGGTCTACTACTGATGCTCTTTTATCCTTAGAGTCTTCTATTTGTGAGGCCTTCGCTAATCACCATTATCAAGTAACAGTCTTTTTTGACCTGGAGAAGGCCTACGACACGGCTTGGTGTCATGGCATTTTATAGTCCTTATTTAATTTTGGCCTTCGTGGTCACCTTCCTATTTTTATGCAGCAGTTTTTATCCAGACGTCTTTTATGGGTTCGAGATGGGAGTGTTCTCTCTGAGGCTACTGCTCTAAAAATTATGATGTCCCACAGGGAAGTATTCTTAGTGTTGTTACACTATTCGCAGTCGCCATTAATGGTGTGATAGATACTCTTCCAGATGGCAATCACAGCTCCTTATATGTTGATTATTTATGTATTTCTTTTGCTGCTGCTAGGATGTTACGTATTTAGCGCAAGCTCCAACTGGTAATCAATCGGGTGTCCAGTTGGGCCAACATAAATGGTTTTCGTTTCTCCACCTCAAAGACCATGTCCATGCATTTTTTTCGTAATCGTGGCGTCCATCCAGATCTCGATTTATACTTAGCCAAAAGACGCCTCTCTTGTGTGAAGGCGACTCGATATCTCGGCCTATTGCTTGACAACCGTCTTACTTGGGTTCCCCATTTCCGTTCTCTTAAAACGTCTTTCAGGACAGCACTATCCCTCCTTCAGGTTTTAAGTCACACCTCTTGGAGTGCGGACAGGTTCACTCTGCTGCTTCTGCACCGTACACATATACTTCCAAAGCTGGAATACGGCTGTGAGCTCTTCTCATCCGCAACGGATGCACGGCTACTCGTGCTTGACTCCGTGCACCATGCTTGGCTACGGGTGCATTTTGGACATCTACAATATCTAGCCTATTGGTGGATGCTGGTTTTTCGCCGCTCGACCTTCGGCGCCAGTCTTCGATGATCCGGTGTTGGTTTCGCACCCACCGTCTTCCTGATTCTGACCCTTGTCTGTCATTATTGCGGGACTCGCGTTCGCAGATGTATGTCACTCGACTGAGTCTACCTAAACCTTTTGACCTTCGTGTGACAAACCTCATGATGGACTTGTCTATCGATCCCACTCCTATCTATTCTTTCCGGCTCCCACGAGTTGGTTATTGTCGACTTCCTGTTATCCCATCATGCCCTCCTGCCATGGATGGCAAGAAGGATTTTCTGGCAGCTCTGTCCCACACACGGTTTTTAGAACATTCTTTTATCCATTCTGGTGATATCCATGTTTTTACTGACGGTTCGAAATCCGACGCAGGCGTTGGATTTAGTGGGGTTTTCCCCTCTTTTTATCGGTCTGGCAGCCTTCCTTCAGTGGCATCCATTTTTACTGCCGAGCTGTCTGCCATAGTCCTAGCTTTACAGATAATTTTTACTCTCCCAGTTTCGTCTTTTACAATTTTTAGCGACTGTCGCAGTGTTCTTACTGCTCTCTCTTCCACTATCTCCCTTAACCCATTTGTTTTATCAGCGCTAGAGTGGCTATATTTACTTACCAAACGAGGATATCGTGTTGGGTTTTGTTGGGTCCCTGGTCACGTTGGTGTTCCTGGCAATGAACACGCAGACCGCCTCGCTAAAGAGGCAGCAAATCGCGCTCCATCTCCTGCCCCTCTTCCATTTCGAGATGTATTTCCTTTAATTCGTGAGGCAGTTGCAGCAATTTGGCAGAGGAGATGGCTAACGGGGGTCGCAACCTCGAAAATGGGATAGATCACTACTTCATCGATCCCTCACTGGACATACACCCATGTGCGGGATCGCCGTGCACAGGCTTTATTGGCGCGAGTACGTATAGGTCACACGTACCTTACACAAAGGTACCTCATGACCAGGGACCCTCAACCTTACTGTAATGACTGCTTGGTGCCACTTACAGTTAGGTACCTGGTTGTAGAGTGCCCTAGTCTGACTGATCTACGACACCGCTACCTCTACCGCTGTCGCGGTAGAGATAACGGTGTCTATTATATCTCAAAGGTCCTTGGCCCAGAGTGCCTGGCCCAAGGCCATGACGTTTTTAGATTTATGGAAGAAGCTGGCCTTCTCCCAAAGCTGTGAATTTTATTTAATTTTGTTATGTGTTTTAATATTTTATTTACTTTTATTATATAACGTATTTTAGACACCTTTAATTCCAAAGTTTTTCTTTGTTTTTAGTTTTGTAGTTTTTGTTACGTTCACCGGTTAAACGGGTAAGATTGGCATCGGGGAGCCTGTGAACAATAAAAAAAAAAAACACTGCAGGTTCAACTGGTGAGGAAATGCAAAGGGGCGCTTTAAAAATTTATTTTAATAACCCAATAATGTAACTGACATACACATAGATATAACATGAAACATATGAAACTGACATACACATAGATATAACATGAAACATATGAAACTGATATACACATATACATATAACACAGAAATAAATACAACAATAAAGAACCCAACTTAATACTTAACAATAATCCTAATCCTATATGGAGGCAATGTGGAAAAAAACGGACGAGGGGAAGTGATACTTATGAGGTGTCGCAGTGGTGAAGTGCTGGGTGAGGATTGATCCCACTGTTCTCCAAGAGGCGTTGTGTTCACTGGTTGAGGCTTGGACCTCGACTGACTTTTCAGAAATCTGAGCTTGCTTTAACACTTCCGCCGGATTCGAATGGGGCCACGTGAATCCAACTTCGGGACAGTACCTGGGCTTCATGAGACGGTGACGTGGAGGGTTCATGAGACGGCGGCGTGGAAGGTTCATGGAACGGTGGTGTGGAAGGGGAGGTGGAGAGGTGGCGAACGAGGTAGCAAGCGGAGGAGGTTATGGTAGTGGAGTATGTTACGGGCGGGCCGTAACATTTCCTCCCCCCTAAGACCTCCGTAATGGTTCATGAAGGAGGTGAGACGGGAGATCTTGATAAGGCATCGGCGATGATATTGTCCACCCCCTTGATATGGTGGACTTCCAAGTTGAAGAGTTGAGTTAACAAGGCCCACCTAAGAATGCGTTGGTTTCGGTTCTTCATGGCGTGATGGAAGGCCAGAGGGTTATGATCGGTGAAGACCTTCGTAGTTTGAGGACCAGGATGAAGGTAGCACTCAGAACGTTGGAGCGCCAGGACGAGTGCCAGAGCCTCCTTCTCGATGGTGGAGTAGTTGAGTTGGTGTTTCTTCAGCTTGGTGGAGTGATAGACGATGGGATGGAGGATGCCGCTTGTGGGGTCTGCTTGAAGAAGGACAGCACCCACTCCAACTCCACTCACGTCCACTTGTAGATGGAAGGGTCGGGAGTGATCTGGCGTCCAGACCACTGGCTCCGAGAAGAGGAACGCCTTGAGATGTTGGAAGGCTTGGTCACAGGTCGGGGTCCAGTGGAAGGGGACGGAAGTGCTGATAAGGTTCGTCAGGGGGGGGCGGCCAGGGTGGAGAAGTTCTTACAGAATCGTCTGTAGAAACCAGCCATCCCCAGGAATCTCATGAGAGCTTTCCTGGTGGTAGGGACAAGGAAGCCAAGGATGGCCTCCACGTTGGATCTCTTGGGGCGAACCTTGCCGTTCCCCACCACATGTCCCAGGTAGACCACCGTAGACTTCCCGAAGGTGGACTTGGCCAGGTTGATTGTAAGCCCGGCTTCCTGCAACCGACCCATCAGCCTCCGGAGACGGGTCAGATGTGTCACCCAGTCGTCCGAAGTCACCACCAGGTCGTCCAGATAGGCAGATGTTCCCTCCAAGTCTTGGGTGATGTAATTTATAGCCCTCTGGAAGGTGGCGGGAGCATTAGACAAGCCGAAGGGCATCACTGTGTATTGGTATAGTCCGAAGGGGGTGATGAAGGCGGATATTATTCGGGCCTCGTCCGAGAGGGAATCTGGTAGTAACCTTTAAGTAAATCTATAGTGGTTACAAATTTGGCTACTCCTATACTATCTATAAGGTCCTCTATCAAGGGCAATGGGTAGGAGTCTGGCACCGTCACTTTATTTAATTTCCTGTAGTCGGTGCAAAATCGACTACTACCATCTGGCTTAGATGTTAACAGGCAGGAGAAGCCCAGGGGATATATTAGGTTCTGCAAGGTGATGACAGAGCAGATAGTCTACCTCTTTTTTCATCAAGCCTCTTTTAATGGGTGAAATGCGATAGGCTGGTTGTCTTATAGGCTTGATGTCATTAGATATTAAAGTTATATCATGTTGGATAGTAGTACAAAGTCCTGGAAGGTCACCTGTGATTTCTGAAAAGTCTAGCAATACCTTTAAAGATCAGACTGTTATGAAGGTGTTAAGGAAAGAAAAACCTCATCAAGGTTGGACATGATTTGGCTGTTTGAGGGGCGTCCTTTAGGTGACGAGAAGAGGAATTCGATGTCGGATTCTTCCTCGGAGGGCACAGGACCAGACTCCTTCCCTACCAGACATACAGGTACAGTGCGAGACAAGTCGTCCTCTGGTTCTCTGGAGTGGTAAGGTTTCATTAGATTAATATGAACTAGTTGGGAATCCTTACGACGGTCAGGAGTGTGGACCACATAGTTTAATGGACTTAGTTTTTGAGCCACAACATAAGGTCCCATGAACTTACTGTGAAGAGCATTGCCTGGAGTGGGAGAAAAGTAAAACCTTGTCTCCTGGTTTGAAACTTCTCATGACAGATTTGGAAGAGAATTTTGTTGCATTTTAGTTTGAG
Organism: Portunus trituberculatus; assembly: GCF_017591435.1. Taxonomy (NCBI): domain Eukaryota; kingdom Metazoa; phylum Arthropoda; class Malacostraca; order Decapoda; family Portunidae; genus Portunus; species Portunus trituberculatus. The sequence continues at coordinate 23,125,896 of NC_059296.1, forward strand.
ATTTGAGGAAGTTTGATTTAGCAAAAGATCTGACTTCACTGATTTTATTCTTAAGGTTACTGATGTAGTCAGACACACTGGGGCTTGAAGGAGTATTTTGAGTAAACCATTGATCCTTTAATATTTTGAGAGGCCCCCTGATCTGTCTACCATAGAGTAATTCAAAAGGAGTAACCTAAAGAATCTTGAGGAGATTCTCTTAAAGCGAAGAGAAGGAAAGAGATACTTTCATCCCAGTCTCCTTGATGCTCCAAGCAATACTTCTTCATCATGGATTTTAATGTTTGGTGAAACCGCTCCAGACAGCCTTGGGATTGGGGTGGTAAGCCGAGGAGGTTACATGGTCGATGTTTAGCTCATTCACTATCTGTTGGAAAAAATTGCTAGTGAAATTGCTACCCTTGTCAGACTGAATTTGTTTTGGAATTCCTACCGAGGTGAAAAAATGTATTAGATGTTTTACAATGGTCTTTGATGTGATGTTCTTAAGAGGAATGCTTCAGGGTACCTGGTAGTGGGATCCATGAGGGTTAACAAATACTGATTCCCTCGTTTGGTTTTGGGTAAGGGCCCTACGCAGTCTAGAACGATCTTTTCGAAGGGCTCCGTCTGAACTGGAATAGGCGTCAGAGGAGCTGGCACAAGGCGTTCGTTAGGCTTACCCACAATTTGACATATGTGACATGTTTTACATAGTGTGACACATCCTTTTCATTCCTGGCCAAAAAAAATGTTGAAGAGCCTTCTTGTAGGTTTTTTGGATGCCTAGATGACCTGACAATCCATCATGAGCTAGTTCTATAATGGCTGGTCTTACAGACAAGGGATGACAACTTGATGTGTTTCTGACCAGGTGTCTAGTTGTTTCAGTTCAGGAGGTCTGTAGGCACGCATCAGGACTCCTTCCTGATAATAAAAACAAGGCAATTTAGACATATCCTTTGTCTCACTGGCAACATGTCTGATCTTAGCCAAAGTGAGATCCTGTTCCTGAGCATTAATCAAATTCTCCTTTGAATTGTCAGTAGAGGCAATCATTGGTGGAGGAGGTGGTGAAAGGGCAGGGGACTTGGACTGAGACCTGGTGACTGCACACACTGGGAAGAAGTGAGGGGATGTTTCGTCCAGGGTCTTAGTGGGACTTTCTGTTAAGGGAGAATCAAGAACAATTAAGTTTGGAACAGCCAAGTTACCCGCAAGATCATTACCCAGTACAAGATGTACCCCGGTACTGGCAGTTCACCAGGTTTAATGGCTACCACAACCTCTCCTGAAATGAACGGGCACTGTAAGCTAATATTAGCCAAGGGATAGGAGAGCTGTGATTCGAGACCTGTAAGGATCACCTTCTCCCAGTGAAAGCCTGTTTGATGTTAGGGATGACATCTTCCCTTAAGATGGATTGGGCAGCACCTGTATCACGCAGAACCTTGACATTTATTGCCTTGTCTTTACCATCAGTCAGGGACACTTTACCTTGATACATGTACGAGTCATAAAGTTCTAGAGGAGAGTTGACAGGGTTAGCTAGGGCCACTGGTTTCTTGTTCTCAAATGTGTTAGGTTTAGGGGCCACAAAAGAAAGTTGACGTTGAGAACCCTTGCAATTTGGGTGTCTACATTTCTGGATCGTGTGACCTGGCTTCTTACAGTATGTACACCAGGGGGAATTATATGCATTTGGCGAGAATCCGGTCGGCTTACCACCCGCGCCCCAAAACCTTCCCCAAAGGAGGACCTAACATTAGATAGTGAACCACGACCTCTACTACCCAGGGATCCCATCAACAAAGCAAACGCATCAGCCACTTTAGCGGCAGACATAAGATCACTCTCTCCCGTTCTTCCACATGCCTCAGAATATTAAAGGGTAACTTGTTCTTCCATTCTTCCAGGACCATTAGATTGAGCAACTCCGAAAAGGTGGTAATGTTAAGGGCGGCTAACCATTTCTTAAATTGTCTTAGTTTCTCACTAGCAAATTCAACATAGGTGTGAGACTCTGGTTTCACATACTTTCGAAACTGTTGTCTGTATCCATCAGAAGTGATAGAGTAGGCGTCTAGAATGTTACCTTTGATCTCTTCATATTCTACCTCATCACTAAGGCCGTTGTATACCCTATAAGCTTTTCCTACTAGCTTAGGGACAAGGAGAGACACCCACTGATCCTTGGGCCATTTATTCCTATTAGCAATGCTCTCAAAAGCGCGAAATGACCCGTCAACATCAGATTCATCAAAAGGGGGAACTAGCGGAGCAGCTGTAGCAGGATTAAAGCTTGCTAACTTTTTCTTTATATCTATTTCTTCCCCTCTAAACTTAGCGTCATTTCGTAGGGCTAACTCCTGAATTTCTAACTCTTTCTCCTGCCTTTTAAGTTGTAACTGAAATTCTCTCTCTTTATCTTCTTTTTCTGCCTGTAGTTGCATTTGTTTTTCTGTAGCTGCATTTCTTTCTTCTTTTTCTGCCTGTAGTTGCATTTGTTTTCATGCATCCGGTATTCTAGTTTAAGCTTCTCAATTTCCCACTGACTTATCCTACTCTTATCCTGTTCTTCCTGGGGACTGTGTATTATAGTCCTCGTAGAGGCTGACATGGGAGTTAACTCTTCTATGGCATTTCCTAGCAACTGACCTTCTTGCACTAGATGTTCAACAACTACATTCTTAATGACCTCTTTAGTCATCTGAGACGTGATGGGAACATCAAAATGTTTAGCGATGGCTTTCCATTGGTCCTTCTTTATATTAGCATCTTTAAGTTGTTCCAGAGAAGGGTCAGCACAAAAATCTTCAACGTTAAACTGAGCGGAAGCCATATTAAATAGATGTTAAACAAACAACAAAAAAAAATGATAAGCGAATTACTTAAGTGAGGAACTTGGCAGAGTGATAATAAAGGCAACCTTGAAATTACCTAGATTATACTTAAGTAAACACTTATGAGTACAATCACTAATGAGGGGTAAACTAGAGAATTACGGCATTAAGAGGATCCGGATTACTCTAGTTACGAGACTTGAGAGTGAGGAGCGAATTGTACTGAGACTTGTTATTGATAAGGAGGCGGATTAGTCTGAGAGACTAGTTAAAATGGCCGATTCTAACTAGCGAGAAAAATGATCCGCGAAGTGAGGGATTGAGGGTTCGCATGAACATATGATGATCCCAACACTTGGATAACACTTATTACACACCTGCCTATGTGCAAAAATAGAGATAAGTGCTATCGGTGAACACGCCTTTCTACCTGGTTTCCTGCTCTACCACTGCTATGCGATACCAATGAAAGTCACGAAGCACTTTTAACCCAAAAGGAGCCACTTGATCGCACAAAGGTAAATTTAAACCACACGCAGAGTAAGTCACAGAAAAAACACATCAAAGTCACAACACCACAGAAACACAAGAAAAATAATGTAATCACAGAAAAAGTCACTGGAAAAATGGAACACTGAACAAGGGTTATAATGGTCCTGTCACGGTCGCCAATTGTTACGTTCACCGGTTAAACGGGTAAGATTGGCATCGGGGAGCCGGTGAACAATAACAATAAAAAAAAAACACTGCAGGTTCAACTGGTGAGGAAATGCAAAGGGGGGGCACTTTAAAAAGCTATTTTAATAACCCATAATGAAACTGACATACACATAGATATAACATGAAACATGAAACTGACATACACATAGATATAACATGAAACATATGAAACTGACATACACATATACATATAACACAGAAATAAATACAACAATAAAGAACCCAACTTAATACCTAACAATAATCCTAATCCTATATGGAGGCAATGTAGAAAAAACGGACGAGGGGAAGTGATACTTATGAGGTGTCGCAGTGGTGAAGTGCTGGGTGAGGATTGATCCCACAGTAGTCCAAGAGGCGTTGTGTTCCCTGGTTGAGGCCTGGACCTCGACTGACTTTCCAGAAATCTGAGCTTGCTTTAACACTTCCGCCGGAGTCGAATGGGACCGCGTGAATCCAACTTTGGGACAGTAGCGGGGCTTCATGAGACGGTGACGTGGAGGGTTCATGAGACGGCGGCGTGGAAGGTTCATGAGACGGTGGCGTGGAAGGTGAGGTGGAGAGGTAGCGAACGAGGTAGCAAGCGGAGGAGGTGATGGTAGTGGAGTATGTTACGGGCGGGCCGTAACATTTTTAATTACTTTTAGTTAGTTTTTTTTATTTTACGATGTCTTTTTTTAACATTTTGTAGCGGTGCCAGATGACCGCTGATGTTCCGGTGCCTTATTCTAACACCCGCCCCCCATAGTTTAATAGACCTGCGACACCGCTACGTCTATCGGTGCCGCGTTGGAGATAGCGGTGTCTATCTTTTATCTGAGGTCCTTGGACCAGCGTGTCTGGCCCTTGGGAATGATGTTTTTGTTTTTGAGGCTGGCCTTCTCCCCTATTTGTGAATTTTAGAATTTTTATTTATGCATCTTGAGGTTTTATTTGGTTTTATCGTGTTTTTAGTGTTTTAGCAACTTTTAATTGTATTGTTTTTAATTGTTTTTAGTTATTTTATAATTTCCTTTTAACATTTTTTTTCGTCCTATTTAAATTTTGGTAGCTGCGCCAAATGACCTTGGCTGTTGCGTCGTCTACTGCAAAATCCATCCATCCATCCTTCTCTGCCTCCGAGTTGCGGACTGCTTTGTCCCAGTGTCATGATTCTTCTCGTGGTCCAGACGAAATTCCTTATGCCTTTTGCGTCACATGTCTGACTGTGCTTTTAACTTTTTATTAAATCTTTATAATATGATTTGGCCTACCGGCGACTTTCCATCTTCTTGGGCTGTGGCAGTGGTTCTCCCATTTCCGAAGCCTGGGAAAAATAATTTTCAGGCTACGAACTATCGTCCTATATCTTTGACATCCTGCATTTGTAAAGTATTAGAAAAGATGATTAATGTAAGACTCATGTGGTACGTGGAGAGGGGGAACTATTTGTCATCGGTACAGTATGGTTTCCGAAAGATGAGGGATTTTTTGACCTGGAGAAGGCCTACGGCACAGCTTGGTGTCATGGCATTTTACGTTCCTTGTATAATTTTGGCCTCCGTGGCCACCTTCCTATTTTTATCCAGCAGTTTTTATCGAGACGTCTTTTACGGGTTCGAGTGGGGAGTATTCTCTCCAATGCTACTGTTCTAAATGACGGTGTCCCAAAGGGAAGTATTCTTAGTGTTATGCTATTCGCAGTCGCCATAAATGGTATTATAGATACTCTACCGTATGGCGTTCACAGCTCCTTATATGTGGACGACTTGTGCATCTCTTTTGCTGCTGCTAGGATGTCACTGATTGAGCGCAAGCTCCAACTGGCAATCAATAGGGTGTCCGGTTTGGCCAACATGAACGGTTTTCGATTCTCCACCTCGAAGACCGTAGCCGTGCATTTTTGTCGCAACCGTGCTGTACATCCAGACCTCGCCAATAAACGCCTCTCATGCGTGGAGGCAACTCGATATCTTGGCCTTTTGTTTGACAACCGTCTCACCTGGGTTCCCCATTTCCGTTCTCTTAAGGTGTCTTGTCGCCAGGCATTATCCTTTCTTCGGGTTTTAAGTCACACCTCTTGGGGTGCGGACAGGGACACGTTGCTGCTGCTTCACTGTGCACTAATCCTTCCTAAGCTGGAATACAGTTGTGAGATCTACTCCTCTGCAACGGAGGCACGGCTACGTGTACTTCACTCCGTGCATCATGCTGGGGTCCGCTTGGCTACGGGTGCATTTCGAACCTTTCCAATACCTAGCCTATTAGTGGATGCTGGTTTCTGGCCGCTCGACCTCCGGCGCCAGTCTTCGATGCTCCGGTGTTGGTTTTGCACCCACCGTCTTCCTGATTATGTCCCCTGTCTGTCAATATTGCGGGACTCGCGTTCGCAGGCGTTTGTCACTCGACCGAGTCTCCCTAAACCTTTTGGCCTTCGAGTTGCAAATCTTATGGCAGACTTATCTATCGACCCCACTCCTGTCCTCTCTTTCTGGCTCCCACGAGTTGGTTATTGGCAGCTTCCTGTTGTGTCATTATGCCCTCCTACCATTGATGGCAAGAAGGATTTTCCACCAGCTCTGTCCCACTCACGGTTTTTAGAACACTTTTTTACTCATTCTGATGATATCCCCGTTTTTACTGATGGTTCCAAATCCGACGCAGGCGTTGGGTTTAGTGTGGTTTACCCCTTTTTTTTATCGGTGTGGCAGCCTTCCTTCAGTGGCATCCGTCTTTACTGCGGAGATGTCTGCCATAGTCTTAGCTTTACGGATAATTTTTACTCTCCCGGTTTCGTCTTTTACAATTTTTAGTGACTGTCGCAGTGCTCTCTTACTGCTCTCTCTTCCACTCTCTCCCTTAATCCATTGGTTTTATCAGCCCTAGACCGCCTCGCTAAAGGGGCAGCAAGTCGCGCTCCATCTCCTGCCCCTGTTGCGTTTCGAGATGTTTTTCATCTTATTCGTGTGGCGGTCGCAGCAATTTGGCAGAGGAGATGGATGGCTAACGGGGGTCGCAACCACTCTCCCTCAGTGGACATACACCCATGTCCGGGATCGCCGTGCACAGACTTTATTGGCGCGACTTCGTATAGGTCACACGTATCTTACACAAAGATCCTGGTCCTCTTGACCAGGGACCCTCAACCTTACTGTGATGACTGCCTGGTGCCACTTACAGTTCGGCACCTGGTTGTCGAGTGCCCCAGCCTGAATGATCTAAGCCACCGCTACCTCTACTGCTGTTGCGGTAGAGATAGCGGTGTTTATTATATCTCAAAGGTTCTTGAACCAGAGTGCCTGGCCCAAGGCCATGACGTTTTTAGATTTCTGGGAGAAGCTGGCCTTCTCCCAAAGCTGTGAATTTTACTTGATTTTATTATATGTATTTTAATGTTTTATTTACTTTTATTGTATACTGTATTTTAGATGCTTCTGATTCCAGAGTTTTTCTTTGTTTTTAGTTTTGTAGTTTTTAATTGCTTTTAGTTATTTATTTTTTTATCTTACGATGTTTTTTTTTACATTTTGTAGAGGCGCCAGATGACCGCTGATGTTGCGGCGCCTTATTCTAACCCCCATCCCCCCTTCCACCCCAATTCTCTACTTACAGGCTTCTATCACCGGGGAGGAGGGGTAACTAAAACACCCCTTACGTAACAGTACTATAACTACTAATACTCCTACTCCTACTGCTACTACTACAATTGCTACTACTACTACTTCTACTGCTACTACTTCTACTGCTACTACTACTACTACTACTACTACTACTACTACTACTACTACTATTGCTACTACCACTACTACTGCTGCTGCTGCTGCTGCTGCTGCTACTACTACTACTACTACTACTACTACTACTACTACTAATAATAATAATAATAATAATAATAATAATAATAATAATAATAATAATAATCATATTTGTACATAAGCTATGTATCAAATACTACATCTCATAGGAATAATGTTAATTTTTACATCCTCCATGCAGGTGTTACGGATGGAATTTTGGTAAAAGTACTGTTCACAGAATATTTTACTATTCATTGATATTAACATACAATTAATCGTATATACTACATTATAAACATGCTAAGCAATAAATTAATCATGTATACATATGCATAGTACATCTTTGAAAGGTTCAGTGATGCAGATGCTCTTCCTCTTTGATCAAGGTATCAACTCTTTGATAATATCTTGTGTCATCTTCATTACTTGAACAGTATTTAGAACATCCTCACGTATCCCTTTGGTGCACTTAGTCTTTATATTGATTAGTCCAACAAGGATGGTATCCAATTTTTCATAATATGTAGTGGAGAGGAGGAACTCAAGTTCTTTAACAATGTCTTGTCCAAAGGAAGGGACGACAATGTCCACAACTTGACCGAGATCAGCGCCTTCATTTGCATTCAAATGGTCAAAGTGAGTCTGAAAATGGAAAGAAAGTGCAGTGAGAAAGCTGTTATGTCTTGTTAGAAACATCCTTCAGCGACCAGTGATGATAATACTATCAATAGTACCCAAATGTAGTAATCTAGACCTCCCATAGCAATAATATTTTCATTTACAATGAAACATTCTTTTGTTACAGTCTATAATGACAATGACAAATTATTTTTAATAAATTTCCAATCCTTTGAATATTTTGAATAATGGCGATTGTAACTTTGACATTTTAACATACTAACTGAGGAACTCTGAATTTTTAATTGTTTTACATTAGTCATGTTTATGAATAGTACTGGATAAGTGAAGAAAGTTATATTATTTTTTCTTGATTGCGCTCTCTCTCTCTCTCTCTCTCTCTCTCTCTCTCTCTCTCTCTCTCTCTCTCTCTCTCTCTCTCTCTCTCTCTCTCTCTCTCTCTCTCTCTCTCTCTCTCTCGTGTTCCTTACCTCCATGCGCAGAAGATCAAGGGCCAGGTGGCTGGTATTGTAATCAACACATGGGATGACAGAGAAGGGTTTGAAGTACCATTTGATAGAGAAGGAAATGGAGAAATCATGCAGGTGGATGCTGTTGAGTAATTTTAGGTAAGTTGATTAGTGTTTTGTACTTCTGCATCTACGTCAATTCATCTTTCAATTTAGATCTCTCTCTCTCTCTCTCTCTCTCTCTCTCTCTCTCTCTCTCTCTCTCTCTCTCTCTCTCTCTCTCTCTCTCTCTCTCTCTCTCTCTCTCTCTCTCTCTCTCTCTCTCTCTCTCTCTCTCTCTCTCTCTCTCTCTCTCTCTCTCTCTCTCTCTTTATTTATACCAATTTACATTGATATACAGAGTTTTGTACATTATACATTACATACTTTCGTACAATATTAGGCTAAAGAAGTCACAGTTAATGCCTTCTATCCGAAAGCCTGCCTCTGTCTGTCTGTCCGTAGCAGCCACTCATTCACTGTACACTTGAACTGCTGCGTGGACCAGCAGCCCTCTATACTCGCTTGCACAGCAACAAAAGCGTTACACAAGCCGATATACGTGTTGAGGAACTACCTTTGTTGGTGTCACGTTCTGCACCTGGGCTGGAGCAGCTCCCCAGGGGCATTCATATGCCCTGTTGCCGCTCGGTGCCTCAGCCTGTTTCTGGCCGTCGGGTGCCTCTTGAGAGCACGCCAGGCTTTGTATTTGGCATCTGACGCGGCAACGCAAGCAGGACCAAACCAAGGCTGATCTGATGCCTTTGTTTTATGGACCGAGTGCGGCACTCAGCAGACCTGCATGTTGTGAAGCAGCTCGGTGAGCTGCCTCACCTGCTGGTTGGCGTCGCCACCCAGCACTCCTCCCCACTCTGTAGTCCTCAGTGCGGCACGAAAGGCGTCCCAGTCGGCAGCCTCCCAGCTCCAGAGGGTTCGTTCGAAGCTCTCCTCACGTGGTGTCTTGAACTCTACTCTGGTGAATACAGCCACGTGATCTGAGGTCCCTACAAAGTCGAGTGGGACTGTGTGGGAAGGAAGATCCGTCACCACCGGGTCCAGGGACGACCCAGATTTGTGCGTGGGGAAGGTGACGTAGTTGTGCATGTCATGCACAACCAGTAGTGAGTTAAAGGCGTCCCTGACTGTGTGCTGATTTAGGTCACCAATCACTATTACACTGTCACACTGACTGGCAGTCATCAAAGACCTACTGCTGTTCTGAGGTCGTCCTTGCTGTGGTAGTGGTAATGGTGTTGCTTCTGATTGTGAGTTCCCTCGTCTCACTGTTTTCTTTCTTCTGGGTGGTCGGTGTTGCCCTCCTGCTTTAATGTTAGGTAGTCCAGCAACACTGTTCCTTGTGATGGAGGCCGATAGCAACCCACACACAATAGGCCCTTCCCATTGCTGTCGATTATTTTCAATGTCAAGAGCTCAAGTTCCCCAGGTATGGGTGTGGGTGGCTCTACTACTTGAGCATTCACAGTCTCCTTAAAGCAGAATGCCACACCCCCGCCTTGTGTAGAGCGGTCTTTTCTAATCTATGGTGAGTACCCTTTGATACGGGCATAATTGCTTGGCACCTTGGCATCTAAAAAAGTTTCGCACACAAACACTAAATCTATATTTTTCTTAATAATAACACTGTGAGTGAGCTCCCCAATGTTTGTGTGAAAGCCCCTCACATTGGCCGACACTATCTTTAGTTCACTGTTGGCCGGCTTGTAGCATCGCTGAGTAGTGGTGGGGCGCTGCTCCATACTGTACGCCATATGGGTAAGGGGCGAGGGACCAGGGGGGTCGAGAAGCTGGCGGTCCTGCAGGAGTCACCAGTGGGGGCGCGGCCAGCCTCTGGTGTGAAGCAGGCTGGTGAAGTTGCCAAGTAACGTTTCTCAGCGCGAGTAACATCTCCTGGCCAGTCTGTTTCACTGCCTTCACCAGCTCCTGTTGTCGTCGGCAGCCCTCACACGACAATCCAAAGCTGAGTGGAAGCGACCTTGGCAGTATTCACACACCTTTTTAGGACGCTGCTGCGGTGTGTAACGCGGACTACTACTGTTCTGAGGTCGTCCTTGCTGTGGTAGTGGTAATGGTGTTGCTTCTGATTGTGAGTTCCCTCGTCTCACTGTTTTCTTTCTTCTGGGTGGTCGGTGTTGCCCTCCTGCTTGACCTCCTTCAGATCTGTTGCCGTTTGTTTGCGTTCGTCGCCTCGGCACCCCTGTTGATGTCTCAGGCTGAGATGATGATGGGGAGGGAGCAAGTGACCGCCCTTGCTCTCTTTCCTCTGCTGATACGAGCGAGGGGTGATGTGAAGGTGTGGTAGGGACTTGGGATGGCGCCTGACCTCTTTCCTCCGGTAATTCAGGTGAAGGATGAGGTGTGGATGGAGAAGGAATACCTGTGGTGAGTACTCCTACTTGTCCCTGCTCCACCACATTTACCCCCCCAGATGGGAACCGCCTTGTCGTGGTGGGGGGGCTTGCGTGCCCCTGTGACCTGGCGAGCTAGGCTAGAGGGGGCTTAGGCCCCTGCTCTGCCCTTTCGAGGGGGAGAGGGCTACCCATGCTAGTACGGTCGCCAGTGAGGGGCCAGACTAAATGGTTCCTACGTAGGCTGCCAGTGGACCAGCGGAGCCACCCGCTGGAGGGATCGCCCAATAGGGGCTGTCCTGTGCTGGATGGTTGGGTGTCCAGGCTGGGATGCTTTGGGAGGGGGGTCTCAGCTCTGTCGTGGACAAACATTCGTATCATGTGGGGCCTATTTTTAAAACGACTGGTCCGCATGGGGACGAGGTACCCCGTCCACGGCAGCCAGCGCTTCCTCCCATTGTAGTCCCAGTAGGTGGTTTCCCTTGCCCCTGGAGCCAATTTTTGTGTAGCTGTTTTTTTTTTTATGGGAAAACACAAAAAACATTCAGGTTCTCGTGAGGTGGCTGACCTGGCCCATGAGACGTCATCTTCAGGTCTGAGTAAGGAGGAGGATTCCCCCTCCACAAGGGCCTCCCGCAGCAGTCTCCTGTTCTGGAGGTTCTTTTGAAGGATGCATTTCTGCTGCATATGACTCTCTTGTAATGGTAAATGTTAATCCATCATTTTCCTATCATGCCTTGCACTCACTTCTCAAGGCGTATGGTACGGTTGTTCGCATTCGACTGGTTTATGATAAGGACTTTCCTTCTAACCGCTGCTATGTAACGTTTATGTCATGTGATGAAGCTCGTTTAGCTTATGAACATGTAGCATCTCTGCCCTCGCCGGCCATGGCTTTAAAACTGAATTTCTCCAGTCACGTAATATTTCAGACAGTGACATGGATTACATCCCAAATGTTTTTGAAAACTATTTAGAGAATTCAGTTCCAGCAGTCCGCCAGATCCCACCTCCACGTTGGTTTGTGGCGTACTATACAAATGGGCGTGGGAATTTCATCCATGCCTCCCGGTACCTGTCCAAAGAAATCGGCACGATTCCTGAGGGGAATCTGAAAAAGTATGGGAAGGGGTGCTTGTGCGAGCAAAGATCTTACGCAAGCTAGGATGTTGCAACATCTCCCATGCCCTTCTGACAGCATGTTTGAGACTGTTAAGGCTCATCCCACCTTTAACTATAGCAAAGGTTGTGTTTATAGTCAAGACCTCTATGAATTCCCAGAAGAGGAAATACTAGCAATGTGCCCTAGCTCAGTACAAAAGGTGACTAAGATGAGGAACTCCTCCAACATGGTCCTTCTCACCTTTTTTGGGTCCACCCTTCCTGACCGTGTTAATATCGGTCCTATCAACCTTAGGGTGAGGCGCTTTGTTTCTCGCCCTCTTCAGTGCTTCTCATGCTATGGGTACGGTCACGGAAAAGCTCGTGTAAGGAAGCTTCCCGATGTGGTAATTGCTCTGCACTCGACTCGCATTCAGAGGAGCATTGCAATGGTGCAGCTTATTGTTTTCATTGTCGTGATGCTCACCAGGTACGTTCCAGGCAATGCCCCAGGTATCGCCTGGAGCAGGACATTCTACAGCTTGCCAATAGTCAGTTTATCAGCCTCGGTAGCGCCCGCCGTGAACTCCTGTACCGCCAGAAGGATGGTACTGGTGCGACATCCTATGCTTCATTGGCCGCTCGCTCTTCGGCTGAGTCTGCCGGTCCGAAGACAACTCCTCCTGCTACCTCTCGCTCTGTTGGGGCGGGTGGTCCTGTTTATCTGGCTAACAGGTTTGCCATTTTGGCTGATGACTCGGTTGAGTCATCTCTTAGAAGTGACGAGAAAAATACGGACTTGAACAAAGTCACCCATGTAGTAGATGTCCATTTGCCACCTGTATCTCCTAAGCCTTTCAAGGGTCTAACTAACGGCACCGCGGCTCTGCGGAGTCGTTAGATTTAGCTCAGCATAAGCAGTCTAAGTTTTCTCCCGGTGCTTATAATCGTGAGTCCTCCAGGGACCGCTCTGCTAGGGTAGCTCCAGTAGTTTCTGTCCAGCCTTCTGTGACGCCCTCCGTCTCAGATCGGGCTTCTAATGATGAGGACGGTCTGAGCATGGAGACGTCCGATGATATTGTCATAGCCGTCCCTCGTGGACCAACTGTATCGGAAAGTGCAGTCCTGTCTGATCCTCGTCCTCCGAGGACCAGTAAAAGTGATGATAGTTCGCATCATCCACCGATAAGCCGAAAGGCTGAGGTCCAACGACCCGGCACACCTCAATTCCCGGTGTTTTCTCGTCGTTTGATTATTTCTAGTCAGGTCAGTCACGGGCTGCCTCAAAAGGCACCCAAATAGTCGTCTTCAAGCTTTTACAATGGAACTGTAGAGGCCTTCGCGCCTCGTGGGAGGAACTCCGAGCTTTGCTGTCGGAGTTCTCTCCAGCCTGTGTAGCTCTACAAGAGACTATGATAGGTGATAGTACTTATTCTAGTCCTCCTGGCTATCATGCTTTTTTTTAACACTCCTTTCCCTGACCAGGGCCACCATGGTGGCACAGCTAATCTAGTCCGTCAGGATATACCTGTTATCCCGGTACAACTTAACTCTCCCCTTCAGGTGGTTGCTGTTAAGGTCTTTATGGGACGACTGTACACCATCTGCAGTTTATATCTCCCTCCTCGGCTTCCTGTCTCCAGGGGTGAGCTTGACGGCCTGGTGCGTCAGCTGACTCCGCCTTTTCTTTGTTGGGAGATTTTAACGGCCGTCACCCATTGTGGGATGAAGGTGCTAGTAATCCTCGTGGGGTTTTAATCGGTTCTTTTATTGAGGATGAGGGATTGGAGATTTTAAATTCTGGGGATGTTACACATTTCCACAGTCCTACTGGGACTTTTACAGCTATCGATCTTTCTCTTTGTACATCTAATTCTTTCCTTGATTTTAATTGGCGAGTCCTACCGGATTTACACGGTAGTGACCACTTTCCGATTTTATTGCAATCTGTGAAATCTGAGCCACAGTCCCGGCCACCACGCTGGGTTTTAGACAAGGCAGATTGGCGTCGATTCACAGACCTTAGCTCTTTTATTCGTCCGCTGGCTGACTTTTCTACTTGTGCTGAGGCTGTTGATTATTTTACTGATTTTTTTTATTTCTTTAGCCCTTCAGACAATCCCTAGGACGTCAGGTCGCTTTACTAAGCGTCCCGTTCCTTGGTGGAACGCAGCATGCACTGCAGCGGTAAAAGAGAAACGGGCAGCTTTCTCTCATCTCCGGCGACATCGTGGGGACCCGCAGTGCCTGGAAGCTTTTCGGTGATGCCGAGCTCGGGCCCGCCGCATTTTGAAAGAATTTCCGAAGCCTGGGAAAGATAATCTCCAGGCTACGAACTACCGTCCTATATCTTTAACGTCCTGTATTTGCAAAGTGTTAGAAAAGATGTTAAATATAAGACTCATGTGGTATTTGGAGAGAGGGAAGTACTTGTCACCGGTACAGTACGGCTTCCGAAAGATGAGGTCTACTACTGATGCTCTTTTATCCCTAGAGTCTTCCATTTGTGAGGCCTTCGCTAATCACCACCATCAATTAACAGTCGTTTTTGACCTGGAGAAGGCCTACGACACGGCTTGGTGTCATGGCATTTTACAGTCTTTGTTTAATTTTGGCCTTCGGGGCCACCTTCCTATTTTTATCCAGCAGTTTTTATCCAAACGTTTTTTACGGGTTCGAGTTGGGAGTGTTCTCTCCGATGCTACAGCTTTAAATGACGGTGTCCCACAGGGAAGTATTCTTAGTGTTACGCTATTCGCAGTTGCAATAAATGGTGTTATAGATACTCTACCGGATGGCGTTCACATTTCTTTATATGTGGACGACTTGTGCATCTCTTTTGCTGCTTCTAGGATGTCACTGATTGAGCGCAAGCTCCAACTGGCGATCAATAGGGTGTCCAGTTGGGCCAACATGAATGGTTTTCGATTCTCCACCTCGAAAACCGTAGCCATGCATTTTTGTCGCAACCGTGGTGTCCATCCAGACCCGGATTTATACCTCGCCAATAGACGCCTCTCATGCGAAAGATACCCTTCGGTAGGGTATCGAGGCCGTCCTCCGGCTGCTCGTCAACCAGATTCGTGGGTGGGATATGGGGAAGATTCGAGGAAGAGGAATTTTCTTGTGAGTTATCCACGAAAAAAGTGACAGGGTCAGTAATGGGGAAGGTTTGGCAGAGAGAATATCCTTTAATGAATGTGGGTGCAGCTGGTCTTAATTCCCGAGGGACTTCCGCCCCAGTAGTAGGCAGGTGGGGTGAGGTGAGGTCAGGTCGACTGGCTTCCTACTGCACCGCTTGTCCTGCTGCACTATTCACTATTCTGTAATTTCACTGCACTACACTGCACTTAAGTCACTTCACTTCACTGCACTGCACTGTAAATCACTTTACTTGTTTGCTGTACACTTCCTACGTTGCTTACTTCAGGTGAGGCGGACACGAAGACACACTGTAGGAGCGACCAGGGACACGTCCTCTCCCCACGACGACTCTCTCTCTCTCTCTCTCTCTCTCTCTCTCTCTCTCTCTCTCTCTCTCTCTCTCTCTCTCTCTCTCTCTCTCTCTCTCTCTCTCTCTCTCTCTCTCTCTCTCTCTCTCTCTCTCTCTCTCTCTCTCTCTCTCTCTCTCTCTCTCTCTCTCTCTCTCTCTCTCTCTCTCTCTCTCTCTCTCTCTCTCTCTCTCTCTCTCTCTCTCTCTCTCTCTCTCTCTCTCTCTCTCTCTCTCTCTCTCTCTCTCTCTCTCTCTCTCTCTCTCTCTCTCTCTCTCTCTCTCTCTCTCTCTCTCTCTCTCTCTCTCTCTCTCTCTCTCTCTCTCTCTCTCTCTCTCTCTCTCTCTCTCTCTCTCTCTCTCTCTCTCTCTCTCTCTCTCTCTCTCTCTCTCTCTCTCTCTCTCTCTCTCTCTCTCTCTCTCTCTCTCTCTCTCTCTCTCTCTCTCTCTCTCTCTCTCTCTCTCTCTCTCTCTCTCTCTCTCTCTCTCTCTCTCTCTCTCTCTCTCTCTCTCTCTCTCTCTCTCTCTCTCTCTCTCTCTCTCTCTCTCTCTCTCTCTCTCTCTCTCTCTTTTCTCTCTCTCTCTCTCTCTCTCTCTCTCTCTCTCTCTCTCTCTCTCTCTCTCTCTCTCTCTCTCTCTCTCTCTCTCTCTCTCTCTCTCTCTCTCTCTCTCTCTCTCTCTCTCTCTCTCTCTCTCTCTCTCTCTCTCTCTCTCTCTCTCTCTCTCTCTCTCTCTCTCTCTCTCTCTCTCTCTCTCCTCTCTCTCTCTCTCTCTCTCTCTCTCTCTCTCTCTCTCTCTCTCTCTCTCTATATATATATATATATATATATATATATATATATATATATATATATATATATATATATATATATATATATATATATATATATATATATATATATATATATATATATATATATATATATATATATATATATATATATATATATATATATATATATATATATATATATATATATATATATATATATATATATATATATATATATATATATATATATATATATATATATATATATATATATATATATATATATATATATATATATATATATATATATATATATATATATATATATATATATATATATATATATATATATATATATATATATATTCATCTAACTATCTATCTATCTATCTATCTATCTATTTATCTATCTATCCCTACCCGCAAATTTACATGCCTGTTTGCAATATTTCGTGCATCACAAAGTAGACTTACTACATAGGTCCCTCTCCATTGAATGGAAGGTTGTTGATGTGGCCACTGGATGAGTAGGTCCCAACAAGGAGACGTATCTTCTTAAACATCACAGTACCATGTACAGTTTTGTTTTTTATCATTCCAACTCCAACGTCCAAGAATTTCATGTCACTAAGTCCTTGCAGATAGATGTTGGCCAGGCTTATACTGATGCTGTATGAGGAGGCAAAACAGGATGTGTTAACAAGTATTCAACCCACACTTATTATTGTTATTGTTATTATTATTATTATTATTATTATTATTATTATTATTATCATTAATATAATTATTTTTTTTATAATCATTACAGCAATAATACTGTTAACAACAGAACATAAGAAAATATATGGTTGTAGAATAAGTTGTATTAGCAACAGTGCTTAGTCTTAGGTAGTCTCAGGTCAGAATTTGCATTTAGTGACCATTGACCTGACACTAAAGCTATCTAATGCAAACCATTGCAGTTTTTCCTGCTGAATTGTCTGGTTGTTTTAGTTCTATTCCTGAGGCTTTGTTGCGAAAATCTCAGAAGTGGAGGCTGAGTATCATTGAAGGATATTGGAGGTGCAGACCGAGTTTCACGAAAACGTCTTAAACAACAGGCTGAGTTCTGTGAGAGGATCTCAATACCTTAGGGAGGGTCAGGCCCCTATATTCGTTTTATTTTCGGGCGTTGTCCGAATTCCCCTTGAGCTGCGTTGCATTACCTTTACAGGACCAATATTATTGTCTTAACACCTCGGTGGAAAGGACAAGACCTCTCCCATCTCTCTCTCTCTCTCTCTCTCTCTCTCTCTCTCTCTCTCTCTCTCTCTCTCTCTCTCTCTCTCTCTCTCTCTCTCTCTCTCTCTCTCTTTCTCTCTTTTTGGGTTATTCACGATTTTTTTCTATAATCTGTTTACGTTTCAACTTTTTCCACACCGCCCTATAAGTAAAAGTTATGACGCTTAGGACGACGACGACGCCACAACCAAGCTGGGAGTCCGAATACTGCCAACGTGTCTGCAGGGAGCACGTACTGGAGCCTCGGAGTGAATATAAGCTGCAAGATGAGAGCCATATCCTGTTCAGCCTCCTGGAATACAAGAACTACTCTTCCTCACTTTGGCCTCGCTCCTGGAAACAACAACTACTCTTCCTCACTCCTCTCCCTCTGGCAAAGCGCTTAGCTCCCAAGATTTACTCATTCTCTCCCTCTGGTGAAGCCCTTAGCTCCCAGGATTCCTCATCCCTTCCCTCTGACGAAGCTCTTAAATCCCAGAATTCCCTCTCCTCCCCCTCTGGCGGAGCGCTCAGCTCCCAAAGCTTTCTTCTTCCCTCTGCTGTGCCACTCAGATTCCCAGTCCCCTGAATCTCACCCCTCTCCTTCTAGTTCTGCAGTCGCTGCCAGAGTCCCCTTCTCTGAGTCTGCCACTCATCCCCGTCTGCAAGACCTGTGTGCTGTACCCGTCCCGATCTCACCCCTTCGCAGCATAGGGAGGAGGTGGCGTAATGGATAAGGTGGTGAGCGTGGGATCGGGTAGACGTCCACGCGTAGGTTCGAATCCCACCACGTAGAGCCTTAAACACATTGCCATTTGTCGAGTGGTTTAAAGTTACCTACATGTCACCATGATACCCAGGTTCTAGGTGGTTACACCTAAGATGAGCTTCGGGGGAAGCGGAAGCTGAACAGCGCTTCCCATACACTCTTCAAGTGTGCCTACAGGCGCTATAGGCCTTAACGTAATAAAAAAAAAAAAAAGCGCAGAGCAGAGTCATTTGTCTGGGATTTGGGATTCCATCACGCAGACACCAAGCCCCAACCCGCGTCGCTTTCTTTCCACCACCAACGGGACGGAAGCTGCCTTGGACGTCCCGTGACGCTGTCGTGGAAACCTGTGCAGCCTGGGGCAAGGGATCTGCCTTCGTCCAGCCACTCAGTCCCTACCATTTGCCAAAGATGCGCCAAATATGCACCACCTGGCCGTGGAGAAACCAGTATCCGGGATTTCACCCACACCAGGCCGCTCGCTTCTTAGCATTTCCGAAGTGGGAGTCATTCTGGGCATCCGCTGCCTGGCTTTAAACACTTAAATTTAATTATATATACAAGATGAAAAAAAGAAGGATTTTTCCGTTTCCTTGGCCCTCGGGGAAGAAACATCTAGCTTCTTAACACTGGTGGCAGCGGTGAGATCTTGCTACCCTCACTCAAGGAAATCCCAAGCTTCGCTTTGTTTTTTGTTTTTGTTTTTTTTACGGTAAGGCCTATAGCGCCTGTAGGCACACTTGAAGAGTGTATGGGAAGCGCTGTTCAGCTTCCGCCCATTAGTGGCGCAGGCAATTTTATTTATAGTGGTACCCATATTAGGGCCCATATCACCACCCAAGCTCATCTTGGGTGTGACCACCTAGAACTTGGGTATCATGGTGACATATAGGTAACCTTAAACCACTCGACAAATGGCAAAGTGTTTTAAGGTTGTACGTGGTGGGATTCGAACCTACGCGTGGACGTCTGTCCGATCCCACGCTCACCACCTTATCCACTACGCCACCACCTTCACAAGAAAGGCTCGAAAACCAGCAATTTGCGCATTCAGTGGTGCGGGCGCACACATCATCAAGAGAGAATCTATGGTACCGTTTTTTAAAGCTCTGCCTCTCGAGCTGCGAAGAGAAGTAACAGGAACACGAACGACAACTGTGGATGGAGGTTGGGAGGAGGCAGAACGCCTTCATCAAATTATGCAGACTCTCCCACCACCAGTCGTGGTAGTATCCACTGTTATTGAACCTACTCTCTTGGACCAATTGGAAGCCATTATTGCCGCCCTCCAGCGACAGCTACGGGACGATCACGAAAGAAAGTGACACAGACCAAGGGAATCTTACCACAACAAGGATAACTTGTGGTGCTGGAATTGCGGTACCATCGACTTCCTGCAGCGGGAGTGTCGTGAGAACAGAAACAGTGCAACATAAACCAGCTTTTAAACTCCAACAGGGGCTCTTCGTAGGACACTAGATGACCCCTATCAAATCAGACGCCAGCAACATAAAGATCCCCATTAAAGCTCAAGGATAGGAAGCAATTATGCTGGTGGACACAAGGCACCAGCTGTAACTGTTTCTCTCTCACCTTCTATAGCCAACATAAACACAGACTAGGGATCTTTCAGCATACATCACTTGTGTAAGGAGCCGACATGATAAGATAGGACAAGCACGACAGCTATCACTTGAGTGGGAAAACAACACTGTCAGGACATCACTTATTGTCTTGAAGGGCTTGTCAGGGTAGACAGGGTACTCAGGATGGATGTCCTCAGGCCCCTCAGAGTCAAGATCTTGACACATGAGCATACTACAATACCCAATGGAGGTTGCGGCCCAGCCCCTAAGGTACGTTACCTCTCTGATAACATCGACGTTTCTCCCAACTTCTGGCACCAGATACTTTGTCTGACGACAGTCCCAACACCATTACTGTGTTTTCCCCCTATACCGAAGTTTCCCAAGGACTTAGAGCAACACCAGCAGTCATAGGTAAGTGCTGAGTCAGCAGTCGTTGTCGTGTTCAACTACTCCTCCAAACCAATACATCTCAAAAAAGGTTGGCTATTTCGCACTATTGACCCCGGGGAGCTAACAGACCTGCCAAAAGACACCCCAGACATGATTACCCTGCTAGAGATCCCTAATAACCTAACATCCTCACAAACGTGCGATTTGAGGAACCTTCTTTTTGATTATGGAGATATTTGCCCATCGAGACGATGACAATAGATTAACCAAACTCACATACTGCATACATACAAAGAGACCACTAATCAAACAACAGTTTCAGACACAGCCACCAACACAGAGGGTGGAGGAACGTAACCAGGTGGAAACTATGGCACAACGCGGCATTATTCAGCCATCAACAAGCCCCTGGTCGTCCGTATTAGTATTGGCCAAAAAGAAAGACGACTCTTAGAGTTTTTGTGTGGATTGGAAGCCTTCCATGGTTCCCGGTGGCTCTTGACGTTAGATTTTGCAGAGTAGATATTGACGAACTCCCATTAATGAAAAGGACAAAGAGGAAACGGCCTTCTGCACAGGGAATGGCCAGCTCTGGGAATTTCAAGTCCCTCCGTTTGTGGTATATGACGGACCGGCATCGTATTCCTGCTTGATTGATGCTGTCCTGGCCAGCCTGACGTGGAAAATCTGCCTCTCTTACCTGGATGAGATCATCGTTTATGCCTAACGTGAATAACGCATCTACAATCTTTGGGAGGTATTTGAGCGTATACAAAAAGCATGACTCAAACTCAACCCCTTTAAGTGCTGTCTTCCTCATGAAAAAGTACCTTTCCTGTGATTAATAGTAGTGGTATTCCGCCGGATCCAGAGAAACTTCGAGCCATAAGAGAAATACCAACCCCTACTAACATTGATGACTCAAACTAAGTCCGTATGATATATTTTTTTCTTCTAGGATAGGAAACAGACTACAAGAAACTATTAAGATATGAAGTCTTATAAAAAGTCAACTTATTTTCATACGTTACAAATCGAAGTCTCATAGTGAGATTGGCAACCGAACCGTTCCTTTGCATAGACGTTTTCGGCGTCATAGAGATCTAACGATGTTAGATAATGGACGATGGTCATCCTGATGAGTTATTTCTTGTATGAAGGCATACCATGTTCAGGATATGGCAAGATACAGCTTAGGGACATGGTGATAAAAACACTGCACCCTCCTCGGAATATTTTGGTTTTAGCCGCAAATTTTCTTGTACCTTATAAAAAAAAGCGAACAAAAGTTGCTCTATACTTTTCTTGTGAAGCATTAACCTCTGCAGAGGCGAGACGAAATATGTGTTAAGGGCACGTCACACGATGCGACACAGGATGGATGTATGGATTTTGAATAAGGCGCCGCAACGGCTAAGGTCATTTGGCGCCGCTTCAATCATTTAAAATGACAGTAGTTAAAAAAAACTATATAAAAACAATTAAAAACAGTACAGTATCTAAAAACTAAAAAATACAATAAAACTAAAAAAATATATTATAATGCATATAATAAAATAAGAATAAAATTAAAAGCTTTGGGAGGAGACCAGCTTCTCCCAGAAACTTAAAACGTCATGGCCCTGGGCCAGACACTCTGGTCCAAGGACCTTTGAGATATAATAGACACCGCTATCTCTACCACGACAGCGGTAGAGGTAGCGGTGTCGTAACTCGATCAAACTAGGGCACTCTACAAACAGGTGCCGCACGGTGAGCGGCACCAAGCAGTCATCATAGTAAGGTTGAGGGTCCCTGGTCAGGAGATACATTTGTGTAAGGTACGTGTGACCTATACGAAATCGCGCCAATAAAGTCTGTGCACGGCGATCCCGGACATGGGTGTAAGTCCACTGAGGAAGTGTGGAAGTAGTAATCTCTCCCATTTTCGAGGTTGCGACCCCCGTTACCCATCTCCTCTGCCAAATTGCTGCAACTGCCTCACGAATTAGAGGAAAGACATCTCGAAACGGAACAGGGGCAGGAGATGGAGCCCGACTTGATGCCTCTTTAGCGAGGCGATCTGCGTGTTCATTCCCTGGAACACCAACGTGACCAGGGACCCAACAGAACCCAACACGATATCCTCGTTGTGTAAGAATATATAGCCACTCCAGGGCTGATAAAACCAAAGGGTTAAAGGATATAGTGCAAGAGAAAAAAGTAAGAGCACTGCGAGTCACTAAAAATTGTAAAAGACGAAACCGGGAGAGTAAAAATTATTTGTAAAACTAGGACTATGGCAGACAACTCGGCAGTAAAGACGGATGCCACTGAAGGAAGGCTGGGACACCGATAAAAAGTGGGGAAAACCACACTAAAACCAACGCCTGCGTTGGATTTGGAACCATCAGTAAAAACAGGAATATCATTAGAATGGATAAAAGAATGTTGTAAAAACCGTGTGTGGGACAGAGCTGGCAGAAAATCCTTCTTGCCATCATTGGCAGGAGGGCATAATGAGATAACAGGAAGCTGCCAATAACCAACTCGTGGGAGACGGAAAGAGTACACAGGAGTGGGGTTGATAGATAAATCCGCCATGAGATTTCCAACTCGATGACCAAAAGGTTTAAGGAGACCAGGTCGAGTGACATAAACCTCCGAACGAGAGTCCCGCAATATTGACAGACAAGGGACAGAATCAGGAAGACGGTGGGTGCGAAACCAACACCGGAGCATCGAAGACTGTCGCCGAAGGTCGAGCGGCCAGAATCCGGCATCCACTAATAAACTAGGTATTAGAGATGTACGAAATGTACCCGTAACCAAGCGGACGCCAGCATGATGCACGGAGTCAAGCACGCGTAGTTGTGAGATCTACTCATCCGTTGCGGATGAGTAGATCTCACAGCCGTATTCCAACTTTGGGAGTATGAGGGTACGGTGCAGAAGCAGCAAATTATCCTTGTCCACATTCCAAGAGGTGTGACTTAAAACCCGAAGAAGGGATAGTGCCGTCCTGCAAAACGCTTTAAGAGAACGGAAATGGGGAACCCAGGTGAGACGGTTGTCAAATAAAAGGCCAAGACATCGAGTCGCCTTCACGCATGAGAGGCGTCTATTGGCGAGGTATAAATCCGGATCTGGATGGACACCACGGTTGCGACAAAAGGAGGTGGAGAATCGAAAACCCTTCATGTTGGCCCAACTGGAAACCCTATTGATCGCCAGTTGGAGCTTGCGCTCAATCAGTGACATCCTAGCAGCAGCAAATGAAATACATAAATCATCAACATAAAAAGAGCTGTGAATGCCATCTGGTAGAGTATCAATAACACCATTTATGGCGACTGCGAATAATGTAACACTAAGAATACTTCCCTGTGGAACGCCATCATTTAGAGCAGTAGCCTCAGAGAGAGCACTCACCACTCGAACCCGTAAAATAACGTCTGGATAAAAACTGCTGGATAAAAAGAGGAATGTGGCCACGAAGGCCAAAATTAAACAAAGACTGTAAAATGACATGAAACCAAGCCGTGTCTTAGGCCTCTTTCAGGTCAAAAAACACTGTTACTTGATGGTGGTGATTAGCTCTAGGGATAAAAGAGCATCAGTAGTAGACCTCATCTTTCGGAAGCCGTACTGTACCGATGACAAGTACTTCCCCCTCTCCAAGTACCACATGAGTCTTACATTTACCATCTTTTCTAAAACTTTACAAATGCAGGATGTCAAAGATATAGGACGGTAGTTCGTAGCCTGGAGATTATCTTTCTCAGGCTTCGGAAATGGGAGAACCACTGCCACAGCCCAAGAAGTTGAAAAGTCACCGGTATGCCAAATCATATTATAAAGATTTAAATAAAAAGTACGGTCAGACATGTGACGCAAAAAGGCATAAGGAATGTCGTCTCGACCAGGAGAAAAGTCATGACACTGAGACAAAGCAGTCCGCAACTCGGAAGCAGAGAAAGGGACATTATAAGACTCTCCTCCAGCGGAAGAAAAATTTATGCCGAGAGATTCCATTCTCTGTCGGTGACGTGCGCCCGTGGCTGCAGGATGCCTCCGAGAAACACTTTCAAAGTGCTCCGCGAAGAGGTCGGCGACAGTCCTAGGGTCTGCCACCGTTCGCCCAGCAGACAACAAAACTGGTAGGGGAGGAGCAGAATACTTCCCAGCAATTCGGCGGACTTTGCTAAAGACATCTGTAAGAGGAGTGTGGGCATTAATTGAAGACACATAAGCTTTCCAAGAGGCTCTTTGTGCCTCTTTCAAAACGCGGCGGGCCCGAGCTCGGCAGCGCCGAAAGCTTCCAGGCACTGCGGGTCCCCACGATGTCGCCGGAGACGAGAAAGCTGCCCGTTTCTCTTGCACAGCTTTAGTGCATGCTGCGTTCCACCAAGGAACGGGACGCTTAGTAAAGCGACCTGACGTCCTAGGGATTGTCTGAAGCGCTACTGAAATAAAAAAATCGGTAAAATAATCAACAGCCTCAGCACAAGTAGAAAAGTCAGCCAGCGACGGATAAAAGAGCTAAGGTCTGTGAATCGAGGCCAATCTGCCTTGTCTAAAACCCAGCGTGGGGCCGGGACTGTGGCTCAGAGTTCACAGATTGTAATAAAATCGGAAAGTGGTCACTACCGTGTAAATCCGGTAGGACCCGCCAATTAAAATCAAGGAAAGAATTAGATGTACACAGAGAAAGATCGATAGCTGTAAAAGTCCCAGTAGGACTGTGGAAATGTGTAACATCCCAGAATTTAAAACCTCCAATCCCTCATCCTCAATAAAAGAACCAATTAAAACCCCACGAGGATTACTAGGACCTTCATCCCAAAATGGGTGACGGCCGTTAAAATCTCCCAACAAAAGAAAAGGCGGAGTCAGCTGATGCACCAGGCCGTCAAGCTCACCCTGGAGACAGGAAGCCGAGGAGGGAGATATACACTGCAAATGGTGTAGGATCGTCCCATAAAACCTTAACAGCAACCACCTGAAGGGAGAGTTGTTGTAAAGTGACAACAGGTATATCCTGATGGACTATAGTAGCTGTACCACCGTGGTGGCCCTGGTCAGGGAAAGGAGTGCTAAAAAAGGCACGATAGCCAGGAGGACTAGAATAAGTACTATCACCAAGCATAGTCTCTTGCAGAGCTACACAGGCTGGAGAGAACTCTGACAGTAAAGCTCGGATTTCCCCCTACGAGGCGCGAAGGCCTCTACAGTTCCACTGTAGAAGCTTGAAGATGACTATTTGGGTGCAGTGGACGGGCGAGCCTTTTGAGGCTGCCCGTGACTGACCTGACCAGAAATAATGAAACGACGAGAACACGCCGGGAGTTGTGATTAGCCGGTTCGTTGGACCACTGCCTTTTGGCCTGCCAGTGAGTGATGCGAACCATCATCACTCCTACCGGTCCTCGGAGGACGAGGGTCAGGCTGGTCTCCACTTTTTGACACAGCGGGTCCACGAGGGACGGCTGTGACAATATCATCGGATGTCTCCATGCTAAGACCGTCCTCATCACAAGAAGCCCGATCTGAGACGGAGGGCGTCACAGAAGGCTGGACAGAAACTACTAGAGATACCATTGCAGAGCAGTCCCTAGAGGACTCACGATCATGTGCACCGGGAGAAACCTTAGATTGCTTAGGCTGAGCAAAATCTATCGATTCCGCAGAGCCACGGTGCCGTTTGATCATGCCCTTCAATGGCTTAGGCGATACAGGAGGCAAATGTACATCCACTATATGGTTTAGTTTGGTTAAGTCCGTATTATTCTCGTCGCATCTTGCAGGTGACTCAACTGAGACGTCGGACAAAAGGGCAAACTTATTGGCGAAATGAACAGGACCACCCGCCCCAACAAAGCGAGAGGAAGCAGGAGTTGTCTTCGGACCGGCAGACTCAGCTGAAGAGCGAGCGGCCAATGAAGCATAGGATGTCGCACCAGTACCATCCTTTTAGCGGTACAGGAGTTCACGGCGGGCACTACCAAGGCTAATGAATTGGCTGTTAGCAAGCTGTAAAATATCCTGCTCCAGGCGATACCTGGGGCATTGCCTGGAACGTACCTGGTGAGCATCACGGCAATGGAAACAGTAAGCAGTAGCATTTACATTCACATTCAGAGTGTGAATCTAGTGCCGAGCAATTACCACATCAAGAAGCTTCCTTACAGGAGCTTTTGCCGTGACCGTACCCATAACAAGAGAAACACTGAAGAGGGCGAGAAACAAAGCGCCTCACCCTAAGGTTGATAGGACTGATATGAACACGGTCTGGGAGGGTGGAACCAAAGAAGGTGAGAAGGACCATGTTGGTCAAATTCTTCATCTTTGTCACCTTCCGGACTGAGTTAGGACACATACCCAGTATTTCCTCTTCAGGAAATTCGTAAAGATCCTGACTGTACACACAACCTCTACTGTAATTAAAGGTGGGATGTGCCTTAATAGTCTCAAACATGCTGTCAGAAGGACATGGTAGATGTTGCAACATCCTTGCCTGCGTGATATCTTTCGCTCGCACTAGCACCCTCTTACTATATTTCTTGAGGTTTCCCTCAGGAATCGTGCCGATCTCTTTAGACAAGTACCGGGTGGCATGGCGCCCATTTCTGTAGTACGCCACAAACCAACGTAGAGGCGGGATCTGGCAGACTTCAGGAACTGAACTCTCTGAATTGTGGTCAAAAAGATTTGGGATGTAGTCCGTTTCACTATCCGAAATATTGCGAGAGTGGAGAAGTTCTGTTTTGAAGCCAGAGCCGGCAAGGGGAAGAGATGCTACATGTTCATAAGCCAGACGGGCTTCGTCACATGAAAGTAAAGTCACATAGCAGCGGTTAGACGGAAAATCCTTATCATAAACAAGTCGAATGCGAAGAACCGTGCCATACACCTTGAGAAGGGAGTGCAAGGCGTGATAAGAAAAAGATGGATTAACATTTACCATCAAAAGGGAGTCACATGCAGCAGAAATGCGTCCCTTAGAAGAACTCCCAGAACAGGAGACTGTTGTGGGAGGCCGTTGTGGAGAGGAATCCTCCTTCCCACTCAGACCTGAAGATGACGTCTCGCGGGCCAGGTCAGCCACCTCACGAGAACCTGACAGTTTTTTGTGTTTAACCATATGTAGAAAGTTACACAAAAATTGGCTCCAGGGGCAAGGGAAACCACCTACTCGGACTGCAATGGGAGGGAGCGCTGGCTGCCGTGGACGGGGTACCTCGTCCCCATGCGGACCAGTCGTTTTAAAAAAAGGTCCCACATGATACGAAAGTTTGTCCACGACAGAGCTGAGACCCCCCCCCCCACCACGACAAGGCGGTTCTCATCTGGGGGGGGATGCGGCACAGCGTGCGTGTTTGTCCTCGGCGGTCCCCGCAACACATCAGAACGCGGTGCATGGGTTAAAAGTTGCGCGCCACGAGCCTCCCCGGCAGTGTTGGGTTCACACAGCGATTGTCAGAGGGTGACGCGACATCAACACCTCATCAGGACAGTGACAGTGCCTCCTACCTAGCCTACCTAGTAACATTATTTTTTTTGTTCATACTACTCTTACCTGCAATGCATCAGTCTATTATAAACTACTGTTGTACCGGAAACGAAAAAAATAGATAAAAAAATCTAAATAGTGTACATTGTCATCTTAATAATTTACTTTCATGTAGTCATTCTTTAGTACATCGTAGATAGCTTGACAGGTCTCTAGTATTATGACGCTGAGGGATGTTCTTGATATTCTGGTGTGGTACTGTAGCATGGTGAATGAACAGCCTGTAGCCAGAAACATCTGTTGATAGCTGCCTAAAGTTTTTCTTCGAAGAAACCATTGTCTCACCCATATTCTTCTGCTATTCTTTTTCTTCTTGATAGCACAAGCCAGCACAATAGCCCAAAAAGCTGTTGTGCGTGGGCGTGGCATGGCGCGCATCGGGACAATGAGTCATCGTGTGACCGCATGATGGGGCAAAGGCGTGCGAATTTGAAATAACCGCCAAGACCCGCACAGACACCCAGCGACAAAAGACGCATCGCGTGACGTGGCCTTTAAGGTCTCTGAAAATTTAAAAGCTTGGTACATCATGTGACTATATTTTTCTTTATATAATGATACTAATCGTATTAACTCAAGTAAATATAAAGAAATAACATAGTAAAACAACAACAGAAAAATATTGGAAGGAGTACAACCATGATAAATCAATAAGTAGAACGTAAAATAGTGTTTTGAGACGATATATTCTGTACCGCAAGACAATGCTGACCATTTCCTGAATTACCCCAGCCAGCAAACACTGAAAACTTGACAGTTTGAAACCTCTCCTATTGTGATGCAACGACGACAACGTCACAGCCATGCGCTGAGTTCGAACCAAAGAAGATACAGAAAGAAAGTTGTGGTGTGGGTTAAAGTTTGGAAGACAGCGACGGTGCTGCCTTCTATTAAAAGCGAGTACTTTCATAGAAAACGTTTTCAGGAGTAACATAAGATTTCTCCCATGCTTCCTCCCCCGACCCACCCCCAGATGGGAACCGCCTTGTCGTGGTTGGGGGGCTTGCGTGCCCCTGTGACCTGGCGACCTAGGCTAGAAAGGGCTTAGGCCCCTGCTCTGCCCTTTCGAGGGGGAGAGGGCTACCCATGCTAGTAAGGTCGCCAGTAAGAGGCCAGATTAAATGGTTCCTACGTAGGCTGCCAGTGGACCAGCGCAGCCACCCGCTGGAGGGATCGCCCAATAGAAGCCGTCCTGTGCTGGATGGTTGGGTGTCCAGGCTAGGATGCTTTGGGACAGGGATCTCAGCTCTGTCGTGGACAAACATTCGTATCATGTAAGGCCTTTTTTTAAAAGGACTGGTCTGCATGGGGACGAGGTACCCCGTCCACGGCAGCCAGCGCTCTCTCCCATTGTAGTCCCAGTAGGTGGTTTTCCTTGCCCCTGGAGCCAATTTTTTGCATAACTTTATACATATGGTTAAACACAAAAAACTGTTAGGTTCTCGTGAGGTGGCTGACCTGGCCCGCGAGACGTCATCTTCAGGTCTGAGTGGGAAGGAGGATTCCCGTCCACAAGAGCCTCCCACAGCAGTCTCCTGTTCTGGGAGTTCTTCTGAGAGACGCATTTCTGCTGCATGTTTCTCCCTTTTGATGGTAAATGTTAATCCATCATTTTCCTATCATGCCTTGTACTCACTTCTCAAGGCATATGGTGCGGTTGTTCGCATTCGACTGGTTTATGAAAAGGACTTTCCTTCTAACCGCTGCTGCGTGACGTTTATGTCATGTGATGAAGCCCGTTTGGCTTATGAACATGTAGCATCTCTGCCCCTTGCCGGCTCTGGCTTTAAAACTGAATTTCTCCAGTCACGTAATATTTCTGACAGTGACATGGATTACATCCCAAATGTTTTTGAAACCTATTTAGAGAATTCAGTTCCAGAAGTCCGCCAGATCCCGCCTCCACGTTAGTTTGTGGTGTATTACAAAAATGGGCGCGGGAATTTCATACATGCCTCCCGGTACCTGTCGAAAGAGATCGGCATGATTCCTGAGGGAAACCTCAAGAAATACGGTAAGGTTGTGCTAGTGCGAGCGAAAGATATCACGCAGGCAAGGATGTTGCAACATCTACCATGTCCTTCTGACAGCATGTTTGACACTATTAAGGCACATCCCACCTTTAATTACAGTAAAGGTTGTGTGTACAATCAGGATCTTTAGAAATTTCCTGAGAGGAAATACTAACAATGTGTCCTAGGTCAGTCCAAAAGGTGACTAAGCTGAGGAACTCTTCCA
The DNA here is from genome assembly GCF_017591435.1 of Portunus trituberculatus. NCBI lineage: Eukaryota > Metazoa > Arthropoda > Malacostraca > Decapoda > Portunidae > Portunus > Portunus trituberculatus. Next base: position 23,155,868 of record NC_059296.1, read on the forward strand.
ACATGGTCCTTCTCACCTTCTTTGGTTCCACCCTCCCAGACCGTGTTCATATCGGTCTTATCAATCTTAGGGTGAGGCGTTTTGTTTCTCGCCCTCTTAAGTGTTTCTCATGTTTTTCGTATGGTCACGGCAAAAGTTCATGTAAAAAAGCTTCTCGATGTGGTAATTCCTCTGCATTCTGAGGAGCATTGCAATGCCGCAGCTTATTGTTTCCATTGCCGTGATGCTCACCAAGAACGTTCCAGGCAATGCCCTACGTATCGCCTGGAACAGGACCTTCTACAGCTTGCTACCACTCAGTTCATCAGCCTCGGTAGCGCCCGCTGTGAACTCCTACCCCGTCAGAAGGCCGGTACTGGTGCGACATCTTATGCTTCATTGGCCGCACGCACTTCAATTGAGTCTGCCGGTCCAAAGACAACCCCTTCTGCTACCTCTCGCTGTGTTGGGGCGGGTGGTCCTGTTCACTTGGCCAATAGGTTTTCCCTTTTGTCCGATGACTCAGTTGAGTCACCTGCAAGAAGCGACGAGAATAATACGGACTTGACCAAACTAACCCATGTAGTGGAAGTCCAATTGCCTCCTGCATCGCGTAAGCTTTTGAAGAGCATGACCAAACGGCACCGCGGCTCTGCGGAGCCGTTAGATTTAGCTCAGCCTAAGCAGTCTAAGGTTTCTCCCGGCGCACATAATCGTGAGTCCTCCAGGGATCGCTCTACTAGGGTAGCTCCAGTAGATTCTGTTAAGCCTCCTGTGACATCCTCTGTCTCAGATCATGCTTCTTGTGATGAGGACGGTCTTTGCATGGAGACGTCCGATGATATTGTCACAGCCGTCCCTCGTAGACCCACTCTATCAGTCCATACTGACCCTCGGCTTCCGATGGCCGGTAGGAGTGATGATGATTCACATCACTCACCGGTAGGTCGAAAGGCTGCGTTCCAACAACCCGGTACATCTCAACTCCCGGTGACTTCTCGTCGGTTGATTATTTCTAGTCAGGCGAGCCACGGGCAGCCCATTCAAAAGGCTCACCCGTCCACTGCACCTAAATAGTCATCTTCAAACTTCTACAGTGGAACTGTAGAGGCCTTCGCGACTCGTGGGGGGAACTCCGAGCTTTATTGTCGGAGTTCTCTCCAACCTGTGTAGCTTTACAAGAGACTATGCTAGTTAATAGTACGAGTACTTATTCTAGTCCTCTTGGCTATCGTGCCTTTTTTAGCACTCCTTTCCCTGACCAGAGCCACTATGGTGGCACAGCTATCCTAGTCCGTCAAGACATACCTGTTGTCCCCTTGCAACTCAACTCTCCCCTTCAGGTGGTTGATGTTAAGATTTTTATGGGACGATCCTACACTATTCGCACTTTATATCTCCCTCCTCGGGTTCCTGTCTCCAGGGGTGAGCTTGACGGCCTGGTGCGTCAGCTGACTCTGCCTTTCCTCTTGTTGGGAGATTTTAACGGCCGTCACCCATTGTGTGATGAAGGTGCTAGTAATCATCGTGGGGTTTTAATCGGTTCTTTTATTGAGGATGAGGGATTGAAGGTTTTAAATTCTGGGGATGTTACACATTTCCACATTCCTACTAGGACTTTTACACCTATCGATCTTTCACTGTGTACATCTAATTCTTTCCTTGATTTTAATTGGCGGGTCCTACCGGATTTACACGGTAGTGACCACTTTCCGATTTTATTACAATCTGTGAACTCTGAGCCACAGTCCCAGCCCCCACGCTGTGTTTTAGACAAGGCAGATTGGCCTCGATTCACAGACCTTAGCTCTTTTATCCGTCTGCTGGCTGACTTTTCTACTTGTGCTGAGGCTGTCGATTATTTTACCGATTTTTTTTTATTTCAGTAGCGCTTTAGACAATCCCTAGGACGTCAGGTCGCTTTACTAAGTGTCCCGTTCCTTGTTGAAACGCAGCATGCACTAAAGCTGTGCTAGAGAAACTTGGTGTCATGGCATTTTACAGTCTCTGTTTAATTTGGGCCTTCGTGGCCACCTTCCTCTTTTTATCCAGCAGTTTTTATCCAGACGTTTTTTACGAGTTCGAGTGGGGAGTGTTTTCTCTGAGGCAACTGCTCTAAATGATGGCGTTCCACAGGGAAGTATTCTTAGTGTTATGTTATTCGCAGTCGCCATAAATGGTGTTATTGATACTATCCCAGATGGCATTCACAGCTCCTTATATGTTGATGATTTATGTATTTCATTTGCTGCTGCTAGGATGTCACTGATTGAGCGACAGCTCCAACTGACGATTAATAGAGTGTCCAGTTGGGCCAACATGAACTGTTTTCGATTCTCCACCTCCAAGACCGTAGCCATGCATTTTTGTCGCAACCGTGGTGTCCATCCAGACCCGGATTTATACCTCGCCAATAAACGCCTCTCATGCATGGAGGCAACTCGATATCTTGGCCTTTTATTTGACAACTGTCTCACCTGGGTTCCCCATTTCCGTTCTCTTAAGGCGTCTTGTCAGCAGTATTATCCCTTCTTCGAATTTTATGTCACACCTCTTGGGGTGTGGACAGGGACACGTTGCTGCTGCTTCACCGCACACTCATACTTCCCAAGCTGGAATAAGGCTGTGAGATCTACTCATCCGCAACGGATGCACGACTACGCACGCTTGACTCCGTGGATCATGCTGGGGTCCGCTTGGTTACAGGTGCATTTCGGACATCCCCGATACCTAGCCTTCTAGTGGATGCTGGTTTCTGGCCGCTCGACCTCCGGCGCCAGTCTTCGATGCTCCGGTGTTGGTTTCGCGACCCCCTGCCTTCCTGATTCCGTCCCTTGTCTGTCAATATTGCGGGACTCTCGTTCGGAGGTGTATGACACTCGACCTGGTCTCCCTAAACCTTTTGGCCTTTGAGTTGCAAATCTTATGGCGGATTTATCTATCGACCTCACTCCTGTGTACTCTTTCCCTCTCCCACGAGTTGGTTATTGGCAGTTTCCAGTTATCTCATTATGCCCTCCTGCCATGGATGGCAAGAAGGATTTTATGCCTTTTCTCTCCCACACACGGTTTTTAGAACACTTTTAGAACACCATTCTAATGATATTCCAGTTTTACTGATGGTTCCAAATCCAACACAGGCGTTGGGTTTAGTGTGGTTTTACCCTCTTTTTATCGGTGTGCCAGCCCTCCTTCAGTGGCGTCTGTCTTTACTGCGGAGCTGTCTGCCATAGTTCTAGCTTTACAAATAATTTTCTATCGCTCCCGGTTTCGTCTCTTACAATTTTTTGTGACTGTCGCAGTGCTCTTACTTCTTTCTCTTGCACTTTATAATTTAACCCTTTGGTTTTATCAGCCCCGGAGTGGCTATTTCTTCTTACCCAACGAGGACATTGTGTTGGGTTCTGTTGGGTCCCTGGTCACTTAGGAATTCCAGGGAATGAACACGCAGATCGCCTCGCTAAAGACCTCCCCATATGGGAACCGCCTTGTCGTGGTGGGGGGGCTTGCGTGCCCCTGTGACCTGGCGAGCTGGGCTAGAGGGGGCTTAGGCCCCTACTCTGCCCTTTCGAGGGGTACTTGTCCAAAGAGATTGGCACGATTCCTGAGGGAAACCTCAAGAAATACGGGAAGGGGGTGCTCGTGCGAGGAAAAGACTTTACGCAGGCAAGGATGTTGCAACATCTCCCCTGCCTTTAATTACAATAAAGGTTGTGTGTACAGTCAGGATCTCTATGAATTTCCCGAGGAGGAAATACTGGCTATGTGTCCTAACTCTGTCCAGAAGGTCACTAAGATGAGGAATTCCTCCAATTTGGTCCTTCTCACCTTTTTTGGGTCCACCCTCCCTGACCGTGTTAATGTCGGACCTATTAATCTTTGGGTGAGGCATCTTGTTTCTCGTCCTCTTCAGTGCTTCTCATGCTATGGGTACGATCACGGCAAAAGTACTTGTAAGGAAGCTTCTCGATGTGGTAATTGCTCTGCTCTAGACTCACATACTGAGGAGCATTGCAATGCTGCAGCTTATTGTTTCCATTGCCGTGATGCTCACCAGGTACGTTCCAGGCAATGCCCCAGGTATCGCCTGGAGCAGGACATTCTACAGCTTGCTAACACTCAGTTCATCAGCCTCGGTAGCGCCCGCCGTGAACTCCTGTACCGCCAGAAGGCCGGTACTGGTGCGACATCCTATGCTTCATTGGCTGCACGCACTTTAGTTGAGTCTGCCGGTCCAAAGACAACCCCTTCTGCTACCTCTCGCTCTGTTGGGGCGAGTGGTCCTGTTCACTTGGCCAATAGGTTTGCACTTCTGACTGATGACTCAGTTGAGTCACCTGCAAGAAGTGACGAGAATAATACGGACTTGACCAAACTAACCCATGTAGTGGATGTCCATTTGCCTCCTGCATCGCCTAAGCTTTTGAAGAGCATGACCAAACGGCACCGCGGCTCCGCGGAGTCGTTAGATTTAGCTCAGCCTAAGCAGTCCAAGGTTTCTCCCGGTGCACATAATCGTGAGTCCTCCAGGGACAGCTCTACTAAGGTAGCTCCAGTAGTTTCTGTTGAGTCTCCTTTGACACCTTCTGTCTCAGATCGGGCTTCTTGTGATGAGGACGGTCTTTCCATGGAGACGTCTGATGATATTTTCACAGCCTTCCCTCGTGGATCCGCTGTATCAAAAAGTGCAGTCCAGCCCAACTCTCGTCTTCCGATGACCGGTAGGAGTATTGATGGTTCGCATCACTCACCGGTAGGCCGAAAGGCTGCGGTCCAACGACCCGGTACATCTCAACTCCCGCTGTCTTCTCGTCGGTTGATTATTTCTAGTCAGGTGAGCCACGGGCAGCCCATTCAAAAGGTTCGCACGTCCACTGCACCTAAATAGTCATCTTCAAGCATCTACAGTGGAACTGTAGAGGCCTTCGCGCCTCGTGGGGAGAAATCCGAGCTTTATTGTCGGAGTTCTCTCCAGCCTATGTAGCTTTACAATAGAATATGCTAGGTGATAGTACTTATTCTAGTCCTCCTGGCTATCGTGCCTTTTTTAGCACTCCTTTCCCTGACCAGGGCCACCACTGTGGCACAGCTATCCTAGTCCGTCAAGACATATCTGTTGTCCCCTTGCAATTCAACTCTCCTCTTCAGGTGGTTGCTGTTAAAGTTTTTATGGGATGATCCTACACTATTTACAGTTTATATCTCCCTCCTCGGGTTCCTGTCTAAATGGGTGAGCTTGACGGCCTGGTGCGTCAGCTGACTCCGCCTTTTCTCTTGTTGGGAGATTTTAACGGCCGTCACCCATTGTGGGATGAAGGTGCTAGTAGTCCTCGTAGGGTTTTAATCGGTTCTTTTATTGAGGATGAGGAATTGGAGATTTTAAATTCTGGGGATGTCACACATTTCCATAGTCCTACTGGGACTTTTACAGCTTTCGATCTTTTTATATGTGCATATAATTCTTTCCTTGATTTTAATTGGCGGGTCCTACCGGATTTACACGGTAGTGACCACTTCCCTATTTTATTGGAATCTGTGAACTCTGAATCACAGTCCCGGCCCTCACGCTGGGTTTTAGACGAGGCAGATTGGCCTCGATTCACAGACCTTAGCTCTTTTATCTGTCCGTTGGCTGACTTTTCTACTTGTGCTGAGGCTGTTGATTATTTTACTGATTTTATACGTTCAGTAGCACTTCAAACAATCCCTAGGACGTCTGGCCGCTTTGCTAAGCGTCCTGTTCCATGGTGGAACGCAGCATGCACTGAAGCGGTGAAAGAGAAACGGGCAGCTTTTTGTCGTCTCTGGCGACATCGTGGGGACCCACGCAACGGATGCACAACTACGCACGTTTGACCCCGTGCATCATGCTGGGATCCGCTTGGCTACGGGTGCATTTCGGACATCTCCAATACCTAGTCTTCTAGTGGATGCTGGTTTCTGGCCGCTCGACCTCCAGCGCCAGTCTTCGCTGCTCCGGTGTTGGTTTCCCACCCACCGTCTTCCTGATTCTGTCCCTTGTCTGTCAATGTTGCGGGACTCGCGTTCGCAGGCAAATGTCACTCGACCGAGTCTCCCTAAACCTTTTGGCCTTAGAGTTGCAAATCTCATGGCAGAGTTATCTATCGACTCCACCCCTGTGTACTCTTTCCGGCTCCCACGAGTTGGTTATTGGCAGCTTCCGGTTGTTTCATTATGTCCTCCTGTAATGGATGGCAAGAAGGATTTTTTGCCGACTCTGTCCCACTCACGGTTTTTAGAACACTTTTTAACTCATTCTGATGATATTCCCGTTTTTACTGATGGTTCTAAATCCGACGCAGGCGTTGGATTTAGTGTTGTTTTCCCCTCTTTTTATCGGTGTTGCAGCCTTCCTTCAGTGGCATCCGTCTTCACTGCGGAGCGGTCTGCCATAGTCTTAGCTTTACAGATAATTTTTACTCTCCCGGTTTCGTCTTTTACAATTTTTTGTGACTCGCAGTGTTCTTACTGCTCTCTCTTCCACTATCTTCCTTAACCCATTGGTTTTATCAGCCCTAGAGTGGCTATACTTACTTACCAGAAGAGGATTTCGTGTTAAGTTCTGTTGGGTCCCTGGTCACGTTGGTGTTCTAGAGATTAACACGCAGAGCGCCTCGCTAAAGAGGCAGCAAGTCGCGCTCCATCTCCTGCCCCTTTTCCGTTCCGAGATGTATTTCCTGTAATTCGTGAGGCAGTTGCAGTAATTTGGCAGAGGAGATGGCTAACGGGGATAGCAACTTCGAAAATGGGAGAGCTCACTACTTCCTCTTTCCCTCAGTGGACATACACCCATATCCGGGATCGCCGAGCACAGACTTTATTGGCGCGACTGCGTATAGGTCACACGTATCTTACAAATAAGTTCCTGTTGTCCAGGGACCCTCAACCTTACTGTGATAACTGCTTGGTGCCGCTGACGGTTCGGTACCTCCTAGTGGAGTGCCCTAGTTTGACTGACTTAAGACACCGCTACCTCTACCTCTGTCGCAGTAGAGATAGCGGTGTCTATTATATCTCAAAGGTCCTTGGACCAGAGTGCCTGGCCCAGGACCATGATGTTTTTCGTTTTTTTGGGGAGAAGCTGGCCTTCTCCCAAAGCAGTGAATTTTATTTGATTATATTATATGTATTTTAATGTTTAATACTTTTATTGTATACTGTATTTTAGATAGTTTTGATTTCAGAATTTTACTTTGTTTTTAGTTTTGTAGTTTTTAATTGCTTTTAGTTAGTTTTTTTTTTTATTTACGATGTCTTTTTAATTTTACGATGTCTTTTTAACATTTCATAGCGGCGCCAAATGACCGCTGATGTTGCGGCGCCTTATCTTAACCCCACCCTCCCCGTTCTGAAATGGTAGCTCGAGTTGTTTCTGTCCACCCTTCTATGACGCCCTCCGTCTCAGATTGGGCTTCTTGTGATGAGGACGGTCTTAGCATGGAGACGTCCGATGATATTGTCACAGCCGTCCCTCTTGGACCCGCTGTGTCAAAAAGTGCAGTCCAGCCTGACCCTCGTCCTCCGAGGACCGGTAGGAGTAATGATGGTTCGCATCACTCACCGGTAGGCCGAAAGGCTGCGGTCCAACGACCCAGCACATCTCAATTCCCGGTGTCTTCTCATTGCATGATTAATTCTAGTCAGGTGAGTCATGGGCAGACCCTTGAAAAGGCGCCTTGTGGGGAAAACTCCGTGTTTTACTGTCGGAGTTCTCTCCAGCCTGTGTAGCTCTACAAGAGACTATGCTAGTGATAGTACTTATTCTAGTCCTCCTGGACATTGTGCCCTTTTTAGCACTCCTTTCCCCGAACAGGGCCACCACGGTGGCACAGCTATCCTAGTCCGACAAGACATACCTGTTCTCCCCTTGCAACTCAACTCTCCCCTTCAGGTGGTTGCTTTTAAGGTTTTTATGGGACGATCCTACACTATTTGCAGTTTATATATCTCTCCTCGGGTTCCTGTCTCCAGGGGTGAGATTGACAGCCTGGTGCGTCAGCTGACTCCGCCTTTCCTCTTGTTGGGAGATTTTAACGGCCGTCGTCCATTGTGGGATGAAGGTGTTAGTAATCCTAGTGGGGTTTTAATCAGTTTTTTTATTGAAGATAAGGGATTGGAGGTTTTAAATTTTGGGGACATTACACATTTCCACAATCCTGCTGGGACTTTTACAGCTATTGATCTTTCTCTGTGTACATCTAATTCTTTCCTTGATCTTAATTGATGGGTCTTACCGGATTTACACGGTAGTGACCACTTTCCGATTTTATTACAATATTCGAACTCTAAGCCACAGTCCCAGCTTCGATTCACAGATCTTAGCTCTTTTATCCGTCCGCTAGCTGACTTTTCTACTTGTGCCGAGGCTGTTGATTATTTTACTGATTTTTTTACATTCCGCAGCGCTTCAGACAATCCCTAGGACGTCCGGTCGCTTTACTAAGCGTCCCGTTCCTTGGTGGAACGCAGCATGCACAAACGCAGTGAAAACGAAACGGGCAGCTTTTTCTCGTCTCCGGCGACAGCTTGGGGAGCCGCAGTGCCTGGAAGCTTTTTGACGCTGCCGAGCTCGGGCCCGCTGCGTTTTGAAAGAGGCACAAAGAGCCTCTTGGAAAGCTTGTGTATCTTCCATTAATACCCACACCCCTCTTACAGATGTCTTTAACAAAGTCCGCCGAATTGCTGGAGAGTATTCTGCTCCTCCCCCACCAGTTTTGTTGTCTGCTGGGCGAACGGTGTCTGGACTGTCGCCGACCTCTTCGCGGAGCACTTTTCAGTGTTTCCCGGAGGGATCCTGCAGCCCCGGGCGCACGTCACCGCCAGAGTATAGAATCTCTCGGCATAAATTTTTCTTCCACTGGAGGGGAGTCTTATAATGTCCCCTTCTCTGCCTCCGAGTTACGGACTGCTTTGTCCCAGTGTGACGACTCTTCTCCTAGTCCAGATGATATTCCTTATTCCTTCTTGCGCCACATGTCTGACAGTGCTTTTAACTTTTTATTAAATCTTTATAATATAATTTGGCATACCGGTGACTTTCCATCTTCTTGGGCTGTCGCAGTGGTTCTCACATTTCCGAAGCCTGGGAAAGATAATCTTCAGTGTTTCAAACTACCGTCCTATATCTTTGACATTCTGCATTTATAAGGTGTTAAAAAGATGGTAAATGTTAGACTCGTGTGGTACTTGGAGAGGGGGAAGTATTTGTCATCGGTACAGTACGGCTTTCGAAAGATTATGTCTACTACTGATGCTCTTTTATTTTTAGAGTTTTCTATTTGTAAGACCTTCGCTAATCACCACCATCAAGTAACAGTGTTTTTTGACTTGGAGAAGGCCTACGACACGGCTTGGTGTCTTGGCATTTTACAGTTCTTGTTTAATTTTAGCCTTCGTGCTCACCTTCCTATTTTTATACAGCAGTTTTTATCCAGACGTCTTTTACGGGTTCGAGTAGGGAGTGTTCTCTCCGAGGCTACTGCTCTAAATGATGGTGTCCCACAGGGAAGTATTCTTAGTGTTACACTATTCGCAGTCGCCATTAATGGTGTGATAGAAACTCTTCCAGATGGCATTCACAGCTCCTTATATGTTGATGATTTATGTATTTCTTTTGCTGCTGCTAGGATGTCACTGATTGAGCGAAAGCTCCAACTGGCAATCAATCGGGAGTCTAGTTGTGCCAACATAAATGGTTTTCGTTTCTTCACCTCAAAGACCGTGTCTATTAATTTTTGTCGTAATCGTGGCGTTCATTCAGATCCCGATTTATACTTAGCCAATAGACGCATCTCATGTGTGGAGGCCACTCGATATCTTAGCCTATTTTTTGACAACCGTCTTACTTTGGCTCCCCATTTCCGTTCTCTTAAAGCGTCTTACAGGACGGCACTATCCCTTTTTCGGGTTTTAAGTCACACCTCTTGGGGTGCGGACACGGACACTTTACTGCTTCTGCATCGTACACTTATACTTCCAAAGCTGGAATACGGCTGTGAGATCTACTCATCCGCAACGCATGCACGACTACGCACGCTTGACTCCGTGCATCATGCTGGGGTCTGCTTGGCTACGGGTGCATTTCGGACATCTCCAATACCTTTCTAGTGGATGCTGGTTTCTGGCCGCTCGACCTCCGGCGCCAGTCTTCGATGCTCCGGTGTTGGTTTCGCACCTACCGTCTTCCTGATTCTGTCCCTTGTCTGTCAATATTGCGGGACTTGCGTTCGCAGGCGTATGTCACTCGACCGAGTCTACCTAAAGCTTTTGGCCTTCGAGTGGCAAACCTCATGATGGACTTGTCTATCGACCTCACTCTTGTCTACTCTTTCCGGCTCCCACGAGTTGGTTATTGGCAGCTTCCGGTTCTTTCATTATGCCCTCCTGGCATGGATAGCAAGAAGGATTTTCTGCCAGCTCTGTCCCACACACGATTTTAAGAACACTTTTTTTATCTATTCTGATGACATTCCCGTTTTTACTTATGGTTCCAAATCTGACGCAGGCGTTTGGTTTAGTGTGGTCTTCCCCTCATGTTATCGGTCTGGTAGTCTTCCTTCAGTGGCACCCGTTTTTATTGCGGAGCTCTCTGCCATAGTCCTAGTTCTACAGATAATTTCTATTCTCCCGGTTTCGTCTTTTACAATTTTTAGTGACTCTCGCAGTGCTCTTACTGCTCTCTTTTCTTTTATTTCCCTTCACCCATTGGTTTTATCAGCTCTGGAGTGGCTCTATCTACTCACGAGAAGAGGATATCGTTTTGTGTTCCGTTTGGTCCCTGGTCACGTTGGTGTTCCAGGGAATGAACACGCAGACAGCCTCGCTAAAGAGGCAGCAAGTCGCGCTCCATCTCCTTCCTCTGTTCCGTTTCGAGATGTATTTCATGCAATTCGTGTGGCGATTGCAGCAATTTGGCAGAGGAGATGGTTAACGAGGGTCGCAACCTCGATAATGGGAGAGATCACCACTTCCACACTCCCTCAGTGGACTTACACCCATGTCCGTGATCGCCGTGCACAAACTTTATTGGCGCGACTTCGTATAGGTCTCACGTACCTTACACACAGGTACCTCATGACCAGGGACCCTCAACCTTACTGTGATGACTGCTTGGTGCCGCTCACCGTGCGGCACCTGTTGGTAGAGTGCCCTAGTTTGATCGAGTTATGACACCGCTACCTCTACCGCTGTCGCGGTAGAGATAGCGGTGTCTATTATATTTCAAAGGTCCTTGGACCAGAGTGCCTGGCCCAAGGCCATGATGTTTTTAGGTTTTTGGGAGAAGCTGGCCTTCTCCCAAAGCTGTGAATTTTATTTTATTATATGTATTTTAATGTTTTATTTAATTTATTGTAGTTTTTTTTTTAGCTACCTTAAATTTTATTGTTTTTAACTGCTTTTAGTCATTTTATAATTTTTCTTTTAAACTTTTTTGTTTTCCATTAAAAATTCTTAGCGGTTCCAAATGACCGCTGTTGCGGCGCCTAACATTAAATCCATCCATCCATCCATCGAGTTGCATATCTCATGGCGGATTTATCTATCGACCCCACTCCTGTGTACTCTTTCCGTCTCCCACGAGTTGGTTATTGGCAGCTTCCTTTTATCGCATTATGCCCTCCTGCCATGGATGGCAAGAAGGATTTTCTGCCAGCTCTGTCCCACACACGGTTTTTAGAATACTTTTTTATCCATTCTAATGATATTCCTGTTTTGCGTCCAAATTCGACGCAGGCGTTGGGTTTAGTGGGGTTTTCCCATCTTTTTATCGGTCTGGCAGTCTTCCTTCAGTGGCATCCGTTTTTACCGCGGAGCTGTCTGCCATAGTCTTAGCTTTACAGATAATTTTTACTCTCCCTGTTTCGTCTTTTACAATTTTTAGTGACTGTCGCAGTGTTCTTACTGCTCTCTCTTGCACTGTCTCCTTTAACCCTTTGGTTTTATCAGCCCTGGAGTGGCTATATCTTCTTACCAAACGAGAATATCGTGTTGGTTTCTGTTGGGTTCCTGGTCCCGTTGGTGTTCCAGGGAATGAACACGCAGACCGCCTCGCTAAAGAGGCAGTGAGTCGCGCTCCATCTCCTTCCCCTGTTCCGTTTCAAGATGTATTTCATGTAATTCGTATGGCGGTTGCAGCAATTTGGCAGAGGAGATGGCTAACGGAGGTCGCAACCTCGAAAATAGGAGAGATCACTCCTTCCACACTCCCTCAGTGGACATTCACCCATGTCCGTGATCGCCGTGCACAGACTTTATTGGCGCGACTTCGTATAGGTCACACGTACCTTACACAAAGGTACCTCCTGACCAGGGACCCTCAACCTTACTGTGATGACTGCTTGGTGCCGCTCACCGTGCGGCACCTGTTGGTAGAGTTCCCTAGTTTGATCGAGTTACGATCTGCGGCGGTAGAGATAGCAGTGTCTACCATCTCTCAAAGGTGCTTGGACCAGCATGTCTGGCCCCAGGCCATGACGTTTACAAGTACCTGGGAGAAGCTGGGCTCCGCCCCAATGTGTGAATTTTGTTTCCTTTTATTATATGTATTTTTAATGTTTTATTTCATTTTATTGTAGTTGTAGTATTTTTTAGTGACCTTTCATTTTATTGTTTTTATTTGCTTTTAGTTCTAAATAAAATATCGTAGCGGCGCCACATGACCGTTGATGTTGCGGCGCCTAAAATTAAGATCCATCCATCCATCCCACAGGGAAGTAGTCTTAGTGTTACACTATTCGCAGTCGCCATTAATGGTGTGATAGATACTCTTCCAGATGGCATTCACAGCTCCTTATATATTGATGATTTATGTATTTCTTTTGCTGCTGCTAGGATGTCACTGATTGAGCGGAAGCTCCAACTGGCGATCAATAGGGTGTCCAGTTGGGCTAACGTGAAAGGTTTTCGATTCTCCACCTCGAAGACCGCAGTCATGCATTTTTGTCGCAACCTTGGTGTCCATCCAGACCCTGATTTATACCTCGCCAATAAACGCCTCTCATGCGTGGAGGCGACTCGATATCTTGGCCTTTTATTTGACAACCGTGTCACCTGGGTTCCCCATATCCGTTCTCTTAAGGCGTCTTGTCGGCAAACATTATCCCTTCTTCGGGTTTTAAGTCACACTTCTTGGGGTGCGGACAGGGACACTTTGCTGCTTCTGCACCGTACACTTATACTTCCAAAGCTAGAATACGGCTGTGAGATCTACTCATCCGTAACGGATGCACGGCTAAGCGTGCTTGACTCCGTGCATTTCGGACATCTCTAATACCTAGCCTTCTACTGGATGCTGGTTTCTGGCCGCTCGACCTCCGGCGCCAGTTTTCCATGCTGCGATGTCTTCCTGATTCTGTCCCTTGTCTGTCATAATTGCGGGACTCGCGTTCGCAGACGTATGTCACTCGACCGATTTTACCTAATCCTTTTTTACCGAGTGGCAAACATCATGATGGATTTATCTATCGACCCCCACTTCTGTCTACTCTTTCCGGCTCCCACGAGTTGGTTATTGGCAGCTTCCGGTTGTTTTATTATGCCCTTCTGCCATGGATGGCATGAAGGATTTTCTGCCATCTGTGTCCCACACACGGTTTTTAGAACACTTTTTTATCCATTCTGATGACATCCCCGTCTTTACTGATGGTTCCAAATCCGACGCAGGCGTTGGGTTTAGTGTGGTTTTCCCCACTTTTTATCGGTGTCCCAGCCTTCCTTCAGTGGCATCCGTCTTTACTGCCGAGCTGTCTGCCATAGTCCTAGTTTTACAAATAATTTTTACTCTCCCGGTTTCGTCTTTTACAATTTTTAGTGACTGTCGCAGTGCTCTTACTGCTCTCTCTTCTTTTATTTCCTTTCACCCATTGGTTGTATCAGCCCTGGAGAGGTTCTATCTACTTACCAGAAGGGGATATCGTGTTGGGTTCTGTTGGGTCCCTGGTCATTTAGGTGTTCCAGGGAATGAACACGGAGATCGCCTCGCTAATAAGGCAGGAAGTCGCGCTCCATCTCCTGCCCCTGTTCCGTTTCGAGATGTTTCTCATCTTATTCGTGTGGCGGTCGCAGCAATTTGGCAGAGGAGATGACTAACGGGGTTCGCAACCTCGAAAATGGGAGAGATCACCACTTCCACTCTCCCTCAGTGGACATACACCCATGTCCGGGATCGCCGTGCACAGACTTTATTGGCGCGACTTCGTATAGGTCACACGTACCGTACACAAAGATACATCTTGACCAGGAACCCTCAACCTTACTGTGATGACTGCCTGGTGCCACTTACAGTTCGGCACCTGGTTGTTGAGTGCCCCCAGTCTGACTGATCTAAGAAACCGTTACCTCCACCGCTATCGCGGTAAAGATAGCGGTGTCTATTATATCTCAAAGGTCCTTGGGCCAGAGTGCCTGGCCTAGGGCCATGACGTTTTTAGATTTTTGGGAGAAGCTGGCCTTCTCCCAAAGCTGTGAATTTTATTTGATTTTATTATATGTATTTTAATGTTTTATTAACTTTTGTTGTATACTATATTTTAGTTACTTTTGTTTCCAGAGTTTTTCTTTGTTTTTCGTTTTGTGTATCTTTAATTGCTTTTAGTTATTTTTTTTTATTTCACGATGTCTTTTTTAACATTTCGTAGCGGCGCCAGATGACCGCTGATGTTGCGGCGCCTTATTCTAACACCCCTCCCCGCCCCCGTCCCTGACCCTATCTCGCCCCTTACACCATCGCCATCGCCAGGAACAGATGAGCATCAGTCCAGCACCCGGTGTGTAGCCTCGTGGATGCTGGGCCCCGTCTCGTCGCCACCAAGCAACCCAAGCCGCTCCCTCCCCACCACCCACAAGATGGAAGCTGCCCTAGGGCAGGATTCACTAAATTGTTACATATTTCGTGTATCCTTAAGAAGTTCGTATCTCTGCTAAGAGCTATTCACTAAACGCTTACGTACTTCGTACGTACCTCAAAAGTTAAGTATTCTCTCTGGACCCCGTAAGGTTTCGTAAACCCGGAACTACGAGCGCTATTTCTCCACTACATTGCCCCCGAGGCAAAAACTGACGATGCCAGAGTTTAGAAGAAGATGAAGTAAATTGAAATAAAAATTTACAGATGACATAAACACATAAATGGCCTGAGAAGCAATGAAAGACTCTTTTATATATGAAAATACTAGTGTATTAGCATATGATAGTAGCAGCTGAAGAGGAAAGGAGAGTGAAATATGTAAGCTAATTGTGACATTATAGTATGACAGTGGCCTGAGGAGCGAAGGAGATTGAAATATATATGCTAGTACAGTGAATCTAGAAAGATGCTCAATGATAGTGTTAATATTTTTTTGGTGACTTTTTGGCGAAAATGCGTACAGTGTAAAGCAATGATCTGAGAGGTATGAGTAGCAGGCAGTGACGTACTTGAGAGAGAGAGAGAGAGAGAGAGAGAGAGAGAGAGAGAGAGAGAGAGAGAGAGAGCCTGACAGTGATAATGCAATGTAAGAAAGGCTTTTATGTCAGTTGTATACATATAACAATGTTTGGGAGTGACTGATTCCCACCTTAATGAAGTAATAAATATATGTTTTGTAACTTGTAGATCATGTTTTCCCATCATTGATTTAATGTTGATACACAAAATGGACTGTTTTGATACACACAGTGGTCCGAGATGGGATAGGTGAGCCGAGTTGACAATGAGCCGAGTTGGCAATAGGCTGGGATGAGTTGCTCTGTTACACTCTTTTGGGCTCTGTTTTGGGTGAATCTTAAAACAGGGTTACAGGGCAACTCAACCCACTGCCAACTCGGTTCATTGTCAACTCGGCTCACCTATACCAACTCGGTCCACTGTGTGTACCAACGCGACCCATTGTGTGTATCAACATTATTAGTGATAGAAAGCATGATCTACAAGTTACGAAACATATATTTATTACTTCATTAATGGCGATAAGTTTAAAAGATGGGAATCAGTCACTGCCAAACCATATAATTATATGAATACAAATGAAATAAGAGCCATACTTAAATTGCACTGTCACTGTCAGGCTCTCTCTCTCTCTCTCTCTCTCTCTCTCTCTCTCTCTCTCTCTCTCTTCACGTACGTCACTGCTAGGCACTCAGATCATTGATTTACACTGTACACTGTACGCCAATAAGTCACCATAAAAGTATTAGCACTATGTTTGAGCATTTTTCTATATTCATTGTACTAGTACACTTATCTCAATCTCATTTCCTCCTCAGGCCACTGTCATATGATAATGTCACATACAATTAGCCTACATATTTCATTCTCCTTTCCTTTTCAGATGATACAATCATGTGCTGATACACTAGTATTTTCATATTTAGAGAGTCTTTCATCACTTCTCAGACCATTCATGTGCTTGTGTCACCTGTAGTTCTTTATTTCAATCTACTTCATCTTATAAACTCTGGCTTCGTCGGAGTTGTGTAGTGGAGAAAAGACGCCCATAGTTCCGGATTACGAAACCTTTAGGGGTCCCGAGAGAGTACTTATTAACTTTTGATGTACGTACGAAGTACGTGAGTGTTTAGTTAATAACTCTTAGCAGAGATACGGATTTCTTAAGGACTTACGAAATACGTAACAGTTTAGTGGATCCTGCCCCTGGACATTTACCGTCTGGCTGCGACACCTGCACAACCTGTGGCCGGAAACCCCCCTACACCGGGCCGCTCATTACCCACCATTTATGAGGCAGAAGCCGTCTTATGGCCATTCGCCGCCTGAGTACCACCACCTAGACTGGTGTAGTAACCAAATAAAAGGAAAAAGGATACCTCTGTTTCCTCGCCCCTCGGGAGGAGAAGAGTCTAACCTCTTAATAATAACTATTGATCATATTATTAAGTAGTAAATATATATACAAAAAGGATATTCAACAGAAAAGTCCCGTTTTGAGTCTTGTCTTTTTCAGAGAGTGGACCTTTTTAGAAAATACGACCTTGAATTCTAAAACCTTATATTATATTAAATAATATGGTATATGGCATTTAAGTACATCACACGCAGAGCCAAAAAGAAACGCTACAGCATGCTAGGATCGCCGACTGCAATGGTGAGAGACTGGTCCCTCTCCTTTATTTCTATCTCGTGCACAGGTACACGCCGCTTCGTTGAAGTTGTGAATATCACACTTCTATTGTATACAAGGATTTTTTTTTTTTTTTTCATTAGCTAGGAGACGGCTTCTCAAATTAAATTTAAGGATTATATAAGGTACAAGTAAAAAGGAAGAATGAAAGAAAAATTTACCTATTATGTATAATATCGATAACACCGAGTGGAAATTAAGGGTACGGCAGTTCCATATTGCCTATATACAAACCGCCATTGCAATCTAGCATGCAAAATAGATTTTAACTATATATAGTATTAGAAGTAGTAATGGTAGTGATGGTGGCGATAGTTGTAGTAGTAGTAGTAGTAGTAGTAGTAGTAGTAGTAGTAGTAGAAATACTTATTGTAGATAACATTATCATTAGTAATAAAAATAATAATAATAAAAATAATGATAATAATAAATAATAATGATATCAATAATAATAATAATAATAATAATAATAATAATGATAATAATAATGATAATAATAATAATAATAACAATATGATAATGTTTATCATTTTTATAATTATAGTTATTATAATTATAGTTATCATTATCATTCTTCTTATCATTTTTAGCATAGTATCTATTACATACTGTTATCATTATCATAACATTTTAGTAATATTAACACCAAATTCTTATTTTTAATCACTAATGTATAAATGATTCAATGTGAAGTAGAATTTTTAAGAAGCAATTTATTTATTTACCCGTTTCTTACATAAAATTAAAGAGCAGTCGGTTTCCGCGACATCCATTTATATCAAACTTGCGCTCACTGTGGTGACCATTGAAGGACATCAATAGCATACACGTGTAATTAGATTAACAAAGTCTTATTACTACTATTGTTATCATTATTATTACTGTTATTGCTATTCTTATCATTATTATTAAACTTATTATTATTATTATTATTATTATTATTATTATTATTATTATTATTATTATTATTATTATTACTATCATTATTATTATTATTATTATTTTTATTGTTGTTGTTGTTGTTGTTTATGTTCTTAATATTATCATACATTATTATTATTATTATTATTATTATTATTATTATCATTATTATTATCATTATTATTATTATTATTATTATTATTATTATTATTATTATTATTTTTATTATCATTATCATTATTACTATTATTATTATTATATTATTATTATTATTATTATTATTATTATTATTATTATTATTATTATTATTATTATTACTATTAACCATTATTGTTATTTTTACAAAGTTTCATTATTCCATTCCATTCATGTCATAGACATATTTGTCCTTGCTTATCCCTTATTTCTTAGGTCTTATTCACGTATTTACATCGATACATTTTCTCTAGCCAGTTTTGTCATTACCTTATTTTATCACTATTGATGTTAAATGTAGGCAAACCCGGCAGTGGCACGGTGTTGTATTCACTCAGCAACTTCCCCACTGCTTCTCTCACTGCCTTCGTGCCATTCTGGATCTTACCCTCTGAAATAATATACCCAGTAAGAACATATTTCCAGATATATATATGTCATATATATATATATATATATATATATATATATATATATATATATATATATATATATATATATATATATATATATATATATATATATATATATATATATATATATATATATATATATATATATATATATATATATATATATATATATATATATATATATATATATATATATATATATATATATATATATATATATATATATATATATATATATATATATATATATATATATATATATATATATATATATATATATATATATATATATATATATATATATATATATATATATATATATATATATATATATATATATATATATATATATATATATATATATATATATATATATATATATATATATATATATATATATATATATATATATATATATATATATATATATATATATATATATATATATATATATATATATATATATATATATATATATATATATATATATATATATATATATATATATATATATATATATATATATATATATATATATATATATATATAGAGAGAGAGAGAGAGAGAGAGAGAGAGAGAGAGAGAGAGAGAGAGAGAGAGAGAGAGAGAGAGAGAGAGAGGTGTAAAAGTATTTATTTCCTTTAAACTCTACATATAAAAAGTTTTGATTGCCATTTATAAACAAAAAGAAAACAAAGATAATTCCTTTATGTAAATCACTAAAGGTTATAGACATTAGAAAAAGGAAAATTATTAGGATATATAATATCATCACACCAATAATGTAACAATAATATATATATATATATATATATATATATATATATATATATATATATATATATATATATATATATATATATATATATATATATATATATATATATATATAAAAGATTCTTAATGATTCTTTGCAATCTTCTGTCTGATCGGCAGTGTGGCTTCCGTTAAGGTCCCTCTACTGATGATCTGGCGTTTCTTACTGAGACTTGGTTACAGATGTACCGATGCATCGTTATCGGAATCGGAATCGGCGGTATCGGCCTTTTTTTCGGGTATCGGTATCGGTATCGGTATCGGCTTATTTTATGCCGATACTCCCGATACCTAAAAGGAATTTACTACTTAGTGATATATCCAATATAAGATATTGATGATACCAAATTAATATAATACGGCGTATTAAGTTTCCGTGGTGATTACCGTATGTCATAGAATCCTGTTTTCTGTGGTAATAAGCCACAACCTCTCAATTGGACGTGTATGAAACTCGTATAGGCAGAACTCCGGCATCCTGTCACACGGTCGGTCATGAGTCACCACACATTCTCACTGTCTCTCAGTCAGACGCTGTTCCTCCACCCACACAACCCCCCCAGATGGGAACCGCCTTGTCGTGGTGGGGGGCTTGCGTGCCCCTGTGACCTGGCGAGCTAGGCTAGAGAGGGCATAGGCTCCTGCTCTGCCCTTTCGAGGGGGAAAGGGCTACCCATGCTAGTGAGGGGCCAAACTAAATGGTTCCTACGTAGGCTGCCAGTGGACCAGCGGAGCCACCCGCTGGAGGGATCGCCCAATAAGGACAGTCCTGTACTGGATGGTTGAGTGTCCAGGCTGGGATGCTTTTAGAGGGGAGTTTCAGCTCTGTCGTGGACAAACATTCGCATCATGTGGGTCCTTTGTTTAAAACGACTGGTCCGCATGGGGACGAGGTACCCGTCCACGGCAGCCAGCGCTCCTCCCATTGTAGTCCCAGTAGGTGGTTTCCCTTGCCCTGGAGCCAATTTTTGTGTAACTTTTACATATGTAAAACACAAAAACATTCAGGTTCTCGTGAGGTGGCTGACCTGGCCCACGAGACGTCATCTTCAGGTCTGAGTGGGAAGGAGGATTCCCTCCACAAGGGCCTCCCACAGCAGTCTCCTGTTCTGGGAGTTCTTCTGAGGACGCATTTCTGCTGCATATGACTCCCTTTTGATGGTAAATGTTAATCCATCATTCTCCTTTCACGCCTTGCACTCACTTCTCAAGGCGTATGGTACGCTTGTTCGCATTCGACTGGTTTATGATAAGGACTTTCCTTCTAACCGCTGCTATGTGACGTTTATGTCATGTGATGAAGCCCGTTTGGCTTATGGACATGTAGCATCTTTGCCTCTTGCCGGCTCTGGCTTTAAAACTGAATTTCTCCAGTCACGTGATAGTGACATGGATTACATCCCAAATGTTTTTGAAAACTATTTAGAGAATTCAGTTCCAGAAGTCCGCCAGATCCCGCCTCCACGTTGGTTTGTGGCGTACTACAGAAATGGGCGCGGAATTTCATCCATGCCTCCCGGTACCTGTCCAAAGAGATCGGCACGATTCCTGAGGGAAACCTCAAGAAATATGGGAAGGGGTGCTAGTGCGAGCAAAGATATCACGCAGGCAAGGATGTTGCAACATCTACCATGCCCTTCTGACAGCATGTTTGAGACTATTAAGGCTCATCCCACCTTTAATTACAGTAAAGGTTGTGTGTACAGTCAGGATCTTTATGAATTTCCTGAAGAGGAAATACTAGCAATGTGTCCTAGCTCAGTCCAAAAGGTGACTAAGATGAGGAACTCCTCCAACATGGTCCTTCTCACCTTTTTGGTTCCACCCTCCTGACCGTGTTAATATCGGTCCTATCAATCTTAGGGTGAGGCGTTTTGTTTCTCGCCCTCTTCAGTGTTTCTCATGCTATGGGTACGGTCACGGCAAAAGCTCGTGTAAGGAAGCTTCTCGATGTGGTAATTGCTCTGCACTAGACTCACATTCTGAGGAGCATTGCAATGCTGCAGCTTATTGTTTTCATTGCCGTGATGCTCACCAGGTACGTTCCAGGCAATGCCCAGGTATCGCCTGGAGCAGGACATTCTACAGCTTGCTAACAGTCAGTTCATCAGCCTCGGTAGCGCCCGCCGTGAACTCCTGTACCGCCAGAAGGACGGTACTGGTGCGACATCCTATGCTTCATTGGCCGCTCGCTCTTCAGCTGAGTCTGCCGGTCCGAAGACAACTCCTGCTACCTCTCGCTCTGTTGGGGCGGGTGGTCCTGTTCATCTGGCTAATAGGTTTGCCCTTTTGTCCGATGACTCAGTTGAGTCATCTCTTAAGAAGTGACGAGAATAATACGGACTTGACCAAAGTCACCCATGTAGTGGATGTCCATTTGCCACCTGTATCGCCTAAGCCTTTGAAGGGCCTGACCAAACGGCACCGCGGCTCTGCGGAGTCGATAGATTTAGCTCAGCCTAAGCAGTCTAAGGTTTCTCCCGGTGCACATGATCGTGAGTCCTCCAGGGACCGCTCTGCAATGGTAGCTCCAGTAGTTTCTGTCCAGCCTTCTGTGACGCCCTCCGTCTCAGATCGGGCTTCTTGTGATGAGGACGGTCTTAGCATGGAGACGTCCGATGATATTGTCACAGCCGTCCCTCGTGGACCAACTGTATCAAAAGTGCAGTCCTGCCTGATCCTCGTCCTCCGAGGACCGGTAGGAAGTGATGATGGTTCGCATCACTCACCGATAGGCCGAAAGGCTGCGGTCCAACGACCCGGCACATCTCAACTCCCGGTGTCTTCTCGTCGTTTGATTATTTCTAGTCAGGTCAGTCACGGGCAGCCTCAAAAGGCTCGCCCGTCCACTGCACCAAATAGTCATCTTCAAGCTTCTACAGTGGAACTGTAGAGGCCTTCGCGCCTCGTGGGGAACTCCGAGCTTTGCTGTCGGAGTTCTCTCCAGCCTGTGTAGCTCTACAAGAGACTATGCTAGGTGATAGTACTTATTCTAGTCCTCCTGGCTATCGTGCCTTTTTAGCACTCCTTTCCTGACCAGGGCCACCACGGTGGCACAGCTATTCTAGTCCGTCAGGATATACCTGTTGTCCCTTGCAACTCAACTCTCCCTTCAGGTGGTTGCTGTTAAGGTCTTTATGGGACGACTGTACACTATTTGCAGTTTATATCTCCTCCTCGGCTTCCTGTCTCCAGGGGTGAGCTTGACGGCCTGGTGCGTCAGCTGACTCCGCCTTTCTTTTGTTGGGAGATTTTAACGGCCGTCACCCATTGTGGGATGAAGGTGCTAGTAATCCTCGTGGGGTTTTAATCGGTTCTTTTATTGAGGATGATGAAGGATTGGAGGTTTTGAATTCTGGGGATGTTACACAATTCCACAGTCCTACTGGGACTTTTACAGCTATCGATCTTTCTCTTTGTACATCTAATTCTTTCCTTGATTTTAATTGGCGGGTCCTACCGGATTTACACGGTAGTGACCACTTTCCGATTTTATTGGAATCTGTGAACTCTGAGCCACAG
>NC_059296.1:23193851-23213123 GCF_017591435.1 Portunus trituberculatus
ATTAGCACCAAAGAAAAAAAAGGCATAAACTTAGCAACAGTACATTGATAATACAGTACAGTACTGAGACACACACCTGTACGGTACAATTAGCACCAAAGAAAAAAAAAGGCATTACTTCTTTATAAAATATTACTTATGTTTTAAAATCAAAGATTTCCTACTTTCCTTCTTAACTTGAGAGCTTTGAAAATCATTATTCAACTTATGTATTTTCCAGTTTGTGACGATACATGAGCTATTTTGGGCTCTGATGATGTATCTGGGTCAGTTGTTGAGGAACTTCCAGCATCAAGTAGAGATGATGAGTTTCCATCAGCACCAGGTAGAGATGGGCTACCGGCATCTGGTTTATCTGTGATGAGTTATGGAAATTTGTAACAATTAAGGTGTAAATGTACCTGGAACCTATAGGTAGCATTATAAATACCAACATAAGTCTAGCACACATGATCAGATGGTGTTGTAACAGTTAATTTTGAATAGGTATACCTGTACTGTACAGTAATTTTATCCTCACATTCAGAGAGACAGTACTGTGAGTTTTGTTTAAATGTGAAGAACTAAAGACAATTCTATGAATTACCTGTATCAGGCTCCTCTGGGTTACTTAATAACCTTTTTTTTTTCGTTGGAGGAGGTGGATCACGGAGTTTGGGCGGCTTCCTCTTCGGAGATTTGCGAGGAGGGTTTGGAATATCAAACAGAATGGGAACTGCATTCCACACCAATTTCCTTCTCTCCTGCACATTCATAAAGCAGGAATCCGTGAAATGTTGACTGCAGAGTCTAAAATTGATATAGGCATACTCTGCAGTCACTTTCATTATATCCTTCCGTCTGCAAGCCTGAACCCATTGTTTTAGCCTGAGGATAGAGATTGTAGTTTAAGAGGGGGAAAAGATTGGGTTTGGACAAACCTAACTTAATTGTTTAGTGAGAGATACCTATTAATTGAGGCAGTCATACAGACTAATGGCAAAAAGTACTCAACTCCGAGTCTCACACACAAGAGGCATTACTGTATGCTCTCTATTTTATTACATTCTCTGTGCTGTTGGGACCATAGTAAGTGGTATTGTATGTATACAGTCCTGGGCGACGCCTAGCGTCCATCTTAAAGCAAAACATTGACAAATAAATAACAATAACATTAGCAAACTTTCTATTACACGATAGTGCAGTCCGGAAAACAAAGACACGGAAAAACTCACCTATTAGGGTCTTTTGGGAAGCGAGAAAAGGATAAATCCCTGTTCCACTTTGAATTATTGGAGCAATTTATTGCAGAGCAACCAATAATCCCCATACTGTTACGAAAATGATATGGAAAATCGTTTCCATTCACAATAAACACCCATCACGGGTTTGTTTACAGAAGCGGCAACGATTCCCTCTGGCCGCTAGAGGCGCCACCGTCCCGGCGAGCGAGAGCGACGACCAATCTCCCCATAGGAGTGGCGGGTCCTTCTCTAGTAGAGGGTCCTTGGCGGGAGACGAATACTGGATTCGAATCTGTAGAATCCTGAGAGGCGATACGAATCCGATTACTGCGTCAGGATTCTAGAATCCGGTATGGAATCCATTCCTCAGATGAGGTCTCTTATTCCTGAGTAAAAATAGTTATGGAGAACAACGTATAAGCAAACTAATTTGTACAATATAGTCTGTATGATGTTATTAATCATGCTTTTGGAGTATATAAACAGTGAGGTCTGTGGGGCTAGCTATTGTGTATGCTAGCGACATGTGGAAGGTTATAGTGTTGCCAGTCACCATCACTTTTGTTGGATCTGATTCGCCAATTTCATGTGACGTCATACGATGGCATATATAGTATAGGACGTGACGTGGGCGGAGCTCTAAGTCGAGGCTGAGGACTGATGATGAGGGGGGAACCTGCGATAGTCGCTCCCATGAATATATACATCCCTAATATTATTAATTATGTACAGTTACTTGTAACACCGTTTTACAGCAACTTTTTACCTGCCTAATAATAGCCAAAATTTATTTCTGTGACTATCCAGCTTTTACGTAAGTCTCCCCAAAGCCTTGCATCTCGAGTTGAGTAGGCTACTCTACTTTCGTTTTAAGGGACTTTCTGTAAATAGGCTACCTTAAATTTAATAAAAACAGTGGTTCTGCATAATGGCAGCCAAGCGTGGCAGAAATGCGCTCATTTGGGATTATATGGAGCTATAGTGCGTCTCACTCGAATATAACTGCATATGTATTTACATGACTGCATATTTATAGTATGGAAATCTTCGTATAATGAAAAAAACACACACACACACACACACACACACACATTATATATATATATATATATATATATATATATATATATATATATATATATATATATATATATATATATATGTATGTATATATATATATATATATATATATATATATATATATATATATATATATATATATATATATATATATCCTTGGTAAGCATCATGGGAGACACGGTCTGCATCTCGGCAAATTCTAGCCAAGGGGCTAGAGTCGTGATGTTTGTGACAGGTGGAGGGGAATCCTGGATTCCCTTGCAAACACCAACGAATCTCGCGCCTGGCAGACAATATCACTGGCTGAGAAAGAATCTCGGGCGTCCTGGGCTGTTAAGAGTACATGGATTCGTGGAGGATTCGAATCCTACGAATCCAACAGGGCAAATAATCGGATTCGCGATTACCCGTTTTATAGAATCCTGCCAAGCCCTATTACTGAGTACCTTTGTTCATTCTCGCTCAGTGAGTTAGTGAACTAACATACCCAAAGAAGTGTGTGTGTGTGTGTGTGTGTGTGTGTGTGTGTGTGTGTGTGTGTGTGTGTGTGTGTGTGTGACACAGAGAGAGAGAGAGAGAGAGAGAGAGAGAGAGAGAGAGAGAGAGAGAGAGAGAGAGAGAGATTGATAATAGTCAATAGTCAATAGAATTTGCTCAGCCTAAGCAATCTAAGGTTTCTCCCGGTGCACACGCTCGTGAGTCCTCCAAGGACCGCTCTGTTAGGGTAGCTCCAGTAGTTTCTGCTCAGCCTTCTGTGACATCCTCTGTCTCAGATCGGGCTTCTTGTGATGAGGATGGTCTTCGCATGGAGACGTCTGATGATATTGTCACAGCTGCCCCTCATGGACCAACTGTGTCAAAAAGTCCATTCCAGCCTGACCCTTGTCCTCCGATGACCGGTAGGTGTGATGATGGTTCGCATCACGAACCGGTAAGCCGAAAGGCAGCGGTCCAACGACCTGGAACATCACAACTCCCGGTGTCTTCTCGTCGCTTGAATATTTCTAGTCAGGCGAGTCACGGGCAGCCCCTTCAAAAGGCTCGCCCGTCCACTGCACCTAAATAGTCATCTTCAAGCTTCTACAGTGGAACTGTAGAGGCCTTCGCGCCTCGTGGGGGGAACTCCGAGCTTTGCTGTCGGAGTTCTCTCCAGCCTGTGTAGCTCTACAAGAGACTATGCTAGGTGATAGTACTTATTCTAGTCCTCCTGGCTATCGTGCCTTTTTTAGTACTCCTTTCCTGACCAGGGCCACCACGGTGGCACAGCTATTCTAGTCCGTCAGGATATACCTGTTATCCCGTTACAACTTAACTCTCCCTTCAGGTGGTTGCTGTTAAGGTCTTTATGGGACGACTGTACACCATTTGCAGTTTATATCTCCTCCTCGGCTTCCTGTCTCCAGGGGTGAGCTTGACGGCCTGGTGCGTCAGCTGACTCCGCCTTTTCTTTGTTGGGAGATTTTAACGGCCGTCACCCATTGTGGGATGAAGGTGCTAGTAATCCTCGTGGGGTTTTAATCGGTTCTTTTATTGAGGATGAGGGATTGGAGATTTTAAATTCTGGGATGTTACACATTTCCACAGTCCTACTGGGACTTTTACAGCTATCGATCTTTCTCTTTGTACATCTAATTCTTTCCTTGATTTTAATTGGCGAGTCCTACCGGATTTACACGGTAGTGACCACTTTCCGATTTTATTGGAATCTGTGAACTCTGAGCCACAGTCCCGGCCCCACGCTGGGTTTTAGACAAGGCAGATTGGCGTCGATTCACAGACCTTAGCTCTTTTATCCGTCCGCTGGCTGACTTTTCTACTTGTGCTGAGGCTGTTGATTATTTTACCGATTTTTTATTTCTTTAGCGCTTCAGACAATCCCTAGGACGTCAGGTCGCTTTACTAAGCGTCCCGTTCCTTGGTGGAACGCAGCATGCACTGCAGCGGTGAAAGAGAAACGGGCAGCTTTCTCGTCTCCGGCGACATCGTGGGGACCCGCAGTGCGTGGAAGCTTTTCGGCGCTGCCGAACTCGGGCCCGCCGCGTTTTGAAAGAGGCACAAAGAGCCTCGTGGAAAGCCTATGTCTCTTCCATAAACGTCCGCACTCCTCTTACGGATGTCTTCAACAAAGTCCGCCGAATTGCTGTGAAGTATTCTGCTCCTTCCCCACCAATTTTGATGTCTGCTGGGCGAACGGTGGCAGACCCTAGGACTGTCGCCGACCTCTTCGCAGAGCACTTTGCCAGTGTTTCTCGGAGGCATCCTGCAGCCCTGGGCGCACGTTACCGCCAGAGAATAGAATCTCTCGGCATAAACTTTTCTTTCGCTGGAGGGGAGTCTTATAATGTCCCTTTCTCTGCTTCCGAGTTGCGGACTGCTTTGTCCCAGTGTCACGACTCTTCTCCTGGACAGATTATATACCTTATGCCTTCTTGCGCCATATGTCTGACAGTGCTTTTAACTTTCTTCTATATCTTTATAATATGATTTGGCATACCGGTGACTTTCCATCTTCTTTGGCTGTGGCAGTGGTTCTCCCATTTCCGAAGCCTGGGAAAAATAATCTCCAGGCTACGAACTACCGTCCTATGTCTTTGACATCCTGCATTTGTAAAGTTTTAGAAAAGATGGTAAATGTAAGACTCATGTGGTACTTGGTGAGGGGGAAGTACTTCTCATCGGTACAGTACGGTTTCCGAAAGATGAGGTCTACTACTGACACTCTTTTATCCCTAGAGTCTTCCATTTGTGAGGCCTTCGCTAATCACCACCATCAAATAACAGTGTTTTTTGACCTGGAGAAGGCCTACGACACGGCTTGGTGTCATGGTATTTTACAGTCTTTATTTAATTTTGGCCTTCGTGGCCACCTTCCTTTTTTTATCCAGCAGTTTTTATCCAGACGTTTTTTACGGGTTCGTGTGGGGAGTGTTCTCCCTGAGGCTACTGCTCTAAATGATGGCATTCCACAGGAAGTATTCTTAGTGTTACATTATTTGCAGTCGCCATAAATGGTGTTATATGTTGACGATTTATGTATTTCATTTGCTGCTGCTAGGATGTCACTGATTGAGCGCAAGCTCCAACTGGCGATCAATAGGGTGTCCAGTTGGGCCAACATGAACGGTTTTCGATTCTCCACCTCGAAGACCGTAGCCATGCATTTTTGCCGCAACCGTGGTGTCCATCCAGACCCGGATTTATACCTCGCCAATAGGGGCCTCTCATACGTGGAGGCGACTCGATATCTTGGGCTTTTGTTTGACAACCGTCTCACCTGGGTTCCCATTTCCGTTCTCTTAAGGCGTCTTGTCGGCAGGCATTATCCCTTCTTCGGGTTTTAAGTCACACCTCTTGGGGTGCGGACAGGGACACTTTACTGCTGCTTAACCGTACACTAATCCTTCCAAAGCTGGAATACGGCTGTGAGATCTACTCATCCGCAACGGATGCACGACTACGCACGCTTGACCCGTGCATCATGCTGGGGTCCGCTTGGCTACGGGTGCATTTCGGACATCTCCAATACCTAGCCTTCTAGTGGATGCTGGTTTCTGGCCGCTCGACCTCCGGCGCCAGTCTTCGATGCTCCGGTGTTGGTTTCGCACCCACCGTCTTCCTGATTTTGTCCCCTGTCTGTCAATGTTGCGGGACTCGCGTTCGCAGGCGTATGTCACTCGACCGAGTCTCCTAAACCTTTTGGCCTTAGAGTTGCAAATCTCATGGCGGAGTTATCTATCGACCCCACTCCTGTGTACTCTTTCCGTCTCCCGAGTTGGTTATTGGCAGCTTCCAGTTATCTCATTATGCCCTCCTGCCATGGATGGCAAGAAGGATTTTCTGCCAGCTCTGTCCCACACACGGTTTTTAGAACACTTTTTATCCATTCTAATGACCCCTGTTTTTACTGATGGTTCCAAATCCGACGCAGGCGTTGGGTTTAGTGTGGTTTTCCTCTTTATCGGTGTTGCAGCCTTCCTTCGGTAGCCTCCGTCTTTACTGCGGAGCTGTCTGCCATAGTTTTAGCTTTACAGATTATTTTACTCTCCGGTTTCGTCTTTTACAATTTTTAGTGACTGTCACAGTGCTCTTACTGCTCTCTTGCACTGTCTCCTTAACCCTTGGTTTTATCAGCCCTGGAGTGGCTATACCTACTTACCAAAAGAGGATATCGTGTTGGGTTCTGTTGGGTCCCTGGTCACGTTGGTGTTCCAGGAATGAACACGCAGACCGCCTCGCTAAAGAGGCAGCAAGTCGCGCTCCATCTCCTGCCCCTGTTCCGTTTCGAGATGTATTTCCTGTAATTCGTGAGGCAGTTGCAGCACTTTGGCAGAGGAGATGGCTAACGGGGTTGCAACCTCAAAATGGGAGAGATTACTACTTCCACACTCCTCAGTGGACTTACACCCATGTCCGGGATCGCCGTGCACAGACTTTATTGGCGCGACTTCGTATAGGTCACACGTACCTTACACAAAGGTACCTCCTGACCAGGGACCCTCAACCTTACTGTGATGATTGCCTGGTGCCGCTTACGGTGCGGCACCTACTAGTGGAGTGCCCTAGTTTGACTGATTAAGACACCGCTACCTCTACCGCTGTCGCGGTAGAGATAGCGGTGTCTATTATATCTCAAGGTCCTTGGGCCAGAGTGCCTGGCCCAGGCCATGATGTTTTAGTTTTTGGGAGAAGCTGGCTTCTCCCAAATATGTGAATTTTATTTAATTTTATTGTATTTACTTATTTGTTTTTTAGATACTTTTAATTGCATAATTTTTAATTGCTTTTAGTTAGTTTTTTACGATGTTTTTACTATTATAGTTTTAACCTTTGTTTCTTTTCTTTCATATTTTCTTTTTACCTCTTTGTAACGGCGCCATATGACCTCAGATGTTGAGGCGCCTAAACAAAATCCATCCATCCATCTCCAGCAAACCCCTCCATAGTTCCAGCCTTTTTTGCAGTTCTTCACGACTCTCTGATATCAAGACGATATCTCCTGCAAACAGCATGTTTCACGGTGCCTCTTTTGTTACCTCCACCAGCACATCTATGAGAAGGTTAAACAAATAGGGGCTGAGAGCTGATCCCTGATTGAGTCCAATTTCACTGGGAAAGGCTCTGTAATGCCAGCTGCACTTCCCACTCTTGTCGTGGCTTCCCTGTACATGTCCTGAACCATACTGACATATTTCTCATTCACTTCCTTTGACCTCATACTCCGCCACACTTCGCTTCTCGGGACCCGATCATATGCTTTTTCCAAGTCAATAAACGTCATGTACAGCCCTCTTTGCTTTTCTTCATACTTTTCTACTACCTGCTTCAGTGAGAATACTGCATCCATTGTTCCTCAATCCTTCATGAACCCAAACTGTTCACTACAAATCTCTGTCTCCTCCCTCAACCTTTTATCCAGTATTCTTTCCAGTAGCTTCATAGTGTGTGATGTTAACTTAATTTCTCTATAGTTATTACAAATCTGAATGTTTTCCTTTTCTTTGAAAATCGGCACCATTATCCTATCTCTCCATTCATTCGGGATACTCTCTTACTTCATCACCATGTTCAGTAACTCTGTTAGCAACGCTATCCCTTCTTCGCCCAAGCTTTTCCATACCTCTGCAGGAATCTGGTCCCTTCCATTTTTCATTTTCAGCACTTCTCTTACTTCCGCCTCACTAATAGGGTCTACCCCTCCCTCCATTCCCACTCCTTCACCTCATCGTATTCTTGGGTTTTCTTGATTTAGAAGTTCTTCGTAATAGTCCCTCCACCGCGTCTTAATCTTGTCAGGATCGGTAAGCACTCTTCCATTCTTGTCCTTTATTTGCCCACCTAATACCTAATAAGGGGAAGTAATCCTATGTTATATCTTCCAAGAGAGGTTTTGGTTACAACAGACAACCTTCAGCCAATGACCTATCCTTTGGAAGAAAATATGACACAGTACTCCTCCCCTTGAAATATATCAGAGGAACGGATCTGGGGTAAAGTCTGCTGTCAGTTGTACTACTTCATCAGACATTGAGCATCTTCCCAAGTTTTGATCAGGACACAGGATTTTCTGTTGAGAGAAGTTAAGAAAATATGATTTTGAAGATATTTTATGTAGATGAAATGCAAGAAGTGAACTACAGCATCATTTTCCTGAGGGTGTTTATCAGTAATAAAAATGGGTGTTGTAATCAATAAATGTAGCTTAAATGTAATGCCAATAGGCTACTAGATACCTTATTAGTATACAAGATTCTTTTAACGAATTATATTACGTGTAAGTACATATGTTCTAGCTAAACATGATGCAAATATTGTGATTGAAATGTTGCACGCCCTTCTTAGTTATATACTTAATAGGTTAACTCCATACCCGAATAACTTTCTAAATTCAATTACTAAAATTAGATAAAACAACATGATACACAACTCCGAAATGCACGTACGATATATTCTAAGATCAATTGCGCATGAAGCGTTCAGCACTACATCAAGATTCCGTGACAAGATATTCGAATAAACCGTAAGAATATCACATATAAATCACTGATAAAAACATACAACCTCGCATCAATTAAAAATCAAGATCACACTCCGATTATCAATCAAGATAGCATAAAATCACACTTTAATTATCAATCAAGATATTGTTACGTCCGCCGCTGTCTCCACGTCCTTACACACAGCTTCCACAGCCGCGACCGGTACTCACTCAATCACAGCAGCAGCCCAGGACGGGACGGCAGCAGACACGGGATAAACCTCGGCGAAGGTAGATGACCAGCAAGGAGAAGCGAGGCACGAATACTCACCAAACTCAGGAAGGACTTACTCAGACAGGCAAGAGGCATGAAACATTTAGCACAACCCCTTCAGTTTACTGGGGTGAAATACAGTACAGTACTGAGTACAAGGTGTCACACACGACGAAAGAGGAGGTGGAGAAGACACACTGCGATGACAAGGGGGCGAAGGGCGGAGAGCGTAGAAGGAAGACGACGAGTCACCAGCTAGCTGACCGGGAAGACGGAGACGGGACTAAACTGTCCTCGCAGGAAGAACTTGCGGGAGAAGAGCCGGAGGACCAGACTGTCCTCACGGAAGAACTGGGGGGGAGCCGAGAGCAAAGCGAGTTGAGTTGAGTTGAGGGGGAAAAAAAAAAGATGGGTGAAACTATGAAGAGTTAAAGTTGGTGAGAAGGGAAGTGTTGAGGGGGGCTATAGTGAGAAAGGAAATAAAGTGGGAGTGTAAAGGTGACGGGCAAACTATCTTGCTAATTCTTATTTTTTTTTTTTCTTGTGGAGTGCTTCGTCCCGTGCCTTTACTCTATTTGCTTTACATTATATCTAGGCTCTTTATCAAACTAACGATTTTTTTTTTTTTTTTTTTTTTCAAGTTTCCTGTTTTGCCTCTCCGCTGCCTGTTGTCTGCAGACAGTGCCGGTGTCCACCACCCCATAC
Source organism: Portunus trituberculatus (assembly GCF_017591435.1). Taxonomy (NCBI): domain Eukaryota; kingdom Metazoa; phylum Arthropoda; class Malacostraca; order Decapoda; family Portunidae; genus Portunus; species Portunus trituberculatus. The sequence goes on from NC_059296.1 coordinate 23,203,609, forward strand.
CGGGGAGGGGAAGTGGTAACGGGAGCCACCATGCTCTACACGACCGTTAGAGAATCCACACGTCCTACCCATCAACTCAGGGCGCAGAGCAGAGGGCGCATGTGTTGTTTGCTTGCTTATGTGATTTTGTGATTTTATTTGGAATACAAATTTAGATTTAATGGTGGATGTGTTATGGAATTAGGGATAGGTATATTGTTTCCTCTTAACCTCTCTCCGCTGCCGGAAGTCTGCAGACAGCGCCGGTGTACACCACCCCTTGCCCGCCCCCCCAGATGGGAACCGCCTTGTCGTGGTGGGGGGGCTTGCGGGCCCCTGTGACCTGGCGAGCTAGGCTAGAGGTGGCTTAGGCCCCTGCTCTGCCCTTTCGAGGGGGAGAGGGCTACCCATGCTAGTAAGGTTGCCAGTGAGGGACCAGACTAAATGGTTCCTGCATAGGCTGCCAGTGGACCAGCGGAGCCACCTGCTGGAGGGATCACCCAGTAGGGGCCGTCCTGTGCTGGATGGTTGGGTATCCAGGCTGGGATGCTTTGTAGTGGATAAACATTCGTATCATGTGGGGCCTGTTTTTAAAACGACTGGTCTGCATGGGGACGAGGTACCCGTCCACGGCAGCCAGCGCTCCTCCCATTGTAGTCCCAGTAGGTGGTTTCACTTGCCCCTGGAGCCAATTTTTGTGTAACTTTTATATATGGTGAAACACAAAAGACTATCAGGTTCTCGTGAGGTGGCTGACCTGGCCCGCGAGACGTCATCTTCAGGTCTGAGTGGAAGGAGGATTCCTCCACAAGAGCCTCCCGCAGCAGTCTCCTGTTCTGGGAGTTCTTCTGAGGGACGTATTTCTGCTGCATATGACTCCTTGTGATGGTAAATGTTAACCCATCATTTTCTTATCACGCCTTGCACTCACTTCTCAAGGTGTATGGTACGGTTCTTCGCATTCGACTTGTTTATGATAAGGATTTTCCATCTAACCGCTGCTATGTGACTTTTCTTTCATGTGACGAAGCCCGTTTGGCTTATGAACATGTAGCATCTCTGCCCTTGCTGGCTCTGGTTTTAAGACAGAACTTCTCCACTCTCGCAATATTTCGGACAGTGACACGGACTACATCCCAAATCTTTTTGACAACCATTCAGAGAATTCAGTTCCTGAAGTCCGCCAGATCCCACCTCCACGTTGGTTTGTGGCCTACTACAGAAATGGGCACGGGAATTTCATCCATGCCTTCCGGTACTTCTCCAAAGAGATCAGCACGATTCCTGAGGGAAACCTCAAGAAATACGGGAAGGGGTGCTGTGCGAGCAAAGATATCACGCAGGCAAGGATGTTGCAACATCTCCCATGCCCTTCTGACAGCATGTTTGAGACTATTAAGGCACATCCCACCTTTAATTACAGTAAAGGTTGTGTGTACAGTCAGGATCTCTATGAATTCCTGAGGAGGAAATACTAGCAATGTGTCCTAACTCAGTCCAAAAACACTAAGATGAGGAACTCCTCCAACATGGTCCTTCTCACCTTTTTGGGTCCACCCTTCCTGACCGTGTTAATATCGGACCTATTAATCTTAGGGTGAGGCACTTTGTTTCTCGTCCTCTTCAGTGCTTCTCATGCTATGGGTACGGTCACGGCAAAAGCTCGTGTAAGGAAGCTTCTCGATGTGGTAATTGCTCTGCACTAGACTCACATTCTGAGGAGCATTGCAATGCTGCAGCTTATTGTTTCATTGCCGTGATGCTCACCAGGTACGTTCCAGGCAATGCCCCAGGTATCGCCTGGAGCAGGACATTCTACAGCTTGCTAACACTCAGTTCATCAGCCTCGGTAGCGCCCGCCGTGAACTCCTGTACCGCCAGAAGGATGGTACTGGTGCGACATCCTATGCTTCATTGGCCGCTCGCTCTTCAGCTGAGTCTGCCGGTCCAAAGACAACCCTTCTGCTACCTCTCGCTCTGTTGGGGCGGGTGGTCCTGTTCACTTGGCCAATAGGTTTGCCCTTCTGACTGATGACTCAGTTGAGTCACCTGCAAGAAGCGACGAGAATAATACGGACTTGACCAAACTAACCCATGTAGTGGATGTCCATTTGCCTCCTGCATCGCCTAAGCTTTTGAAGCCTAAGCAGTCCAAGGTTTCTCCCGGTGCACATAATCGTGGTTTCTCCAGGGACCGCTCTACTAAGGTAGCTCCAGTAGTTTCTGTTGAGTCTCCTGTGACACCCTCTGTCTCAGATCGGGCTTCTTGTGATGAGGACGGTCTTTGCATGGAGATGTCCGATGATGTTGTCACAGCCTTCCCTCGTGGATCCGCTGTATCAAAAAGTGCAGTCCAGCCCGACCCTCGTCTTCCGATGACCGGTAGGAGTGATGATGGTTCGCATCACTCACCGGTAGGCCGAAAGGCTGCGGTCGAACGACCCGGTACATCTCAACTCCCGGTGTCTTCTCGTCGGTTGATTATTTCTAGTCAGGTGAGTCACGGGCAGCCTTCAAAAGGCTCGCCCGTCCACTGCACCCAAATAGTCATCTTCAAGCTTCTACAGTGGAACTGTAGAGGCCTTCGCGCCTCGTGGGGAACTCCGAGCTTTATTGTCGGAGTTCTCTCCAGCCTGTGTAGCTTTGCAAGAGACTATGCTAGGTGATAGTACTTATTCTAGTCCTCCTGGCTATCGTGCCTTTTTTAGCACTCCTTTCCCTGACCAGGGCCACCACGGTGTAACAGCTATCCTAGTCCGTCAAGACATACCTGTTGTCCCCTTGCAACTTAACTCTTCTCTTCAGGTGGTTGCTGTTACACTTTATATCTTCCTCCTCGGGTTCCTGTCTCCAGGGGTGAGCTTGACGGCCTGGTGCGTCAGCTGACTCCGCCTTTTCTCTTGTAGGGAGATTTTAACGGCCGTCACCTATTGTGGGATGAAGGTGCTAGTAATCCTCGTGGGGTTTTAATCGGTTCTTTTATTGAGGATGAGGGATTGGAGATTTTAAATTCTGGGATGTTACACATTTCCACAGTCCTACTGGGACTTTTACAGCTATCGATCTTTCTCTTGTACATCTAATTCTTTCCTTGATTTTAATTGGCGGGTCCTACCGGATTTACACGGTAGTGACCACTTTCCGATTTTATTGGAATCTGTGAACTCTGAGCCACAGTCCCGGCCCCACGCTGGGTTTTAGACAAGGCAGATTGGCCTCGATTCACAGACCTTAGCTCTTTTATCCGTCCGTTGGCTGACTTTTCTACTTGTGCTGAGGCTGTTGATTATTTTACCGATTTTTATTTCAGTAGCGCTTCAGACAATCCCTAGGACGTCAGGTCGCTTTACTAAGCGTCCTGTTCCTTGGTGGAACGCAGCATGCACTGCAGCGGTGAAAGAGAAACGGGCAGCTTTCTCTCGTCTCCGGCGACATCGTGGGGACCCGCAGTGCCTGGAAGCTTTTCGGCGCTGCCGAGCTCGGGCCCGCCGCGTTTTGAAAGAGGCACAAAGAGCCTCTTGGAAAGCTTATGTGTCTTCCATTAATGCCCACACCCTCTTACGGATGTCTTCAACAAAGTCCGCCGAATTGCTGGGAAGTATTCTGCTCCTTCCCCACCAGTTTTGTTGTCTGCTGGGCGAACGGTGGCAGACCCTAGGACTGTCGCCGACCTCTTCGCGGAGCACTTTGCCAGTGTTTCCCAGAGGCATCCTGCAGCCCCGGGCGCACGTCACCGCCAGAGAATGGAATCTCTCGGCATAAATTTTTCTTCCGCTGGAGGGAGTCTTATAATGTCCCTTCTCTGCTTCCGAGTTGCGGACTGCTTTGTCCCAGTGTCATGACTCTTCTCCTGGGCCAGATGATATTCCTTATGCCTTCTTGCGTCACATGTCTGACACTGCTTTTAACTTTTATTAAATCTTTATAATATGATTTGGCATACCGGTGACTTTCCATCTTCTTGGGCTGTGGCAGTGGTTCTCCCATTTCCGAAGCCTGGGAAAGATAATCTCCAGGCTACGAATTACCGTCCTATATCTTTGACGTCCTGTATTTGTAAAGTGTTAGAAAAGATGGTAAATGTAAGACTCATGTGGTACTTGGAGAGGGAAGTACTTGTCATCGGTACAGTATGGCTTCCGAAAGATGAGGTCTACTACTGATGCTCTTTTATCCCTAGAGTCTTCCATTTGTGAGGCCTTCGCTAATCACCACCATCAAGTAACTGTATTTTTGACCTGGAGAAGGCCTACGACACGGCTTGGTGTCATGGCATTTTACAGTCTTTGTTTAATTTTGGTCTCGTGGCCACCTTCCTATTTTTATCCAGCAGTTTTTATCCAGACGTCTTTACGGGTTCGAGTGGGAGTGTTCTCTCCGATGCTACTGCTCTAAATGACGGTGTCCCACAGGAAGTATTCTTAGTGTTACACTATTCGCAGTTGCAATAAATGGTGTTATAGATACTCTACCAGATGGCGTTCACAGCTCTTTATATGTGGATGACTTGTGCATCTCTTTGCTGCTGCTAGGATGTCACTGATTGAGCGCAAGCTCCAACTGGCAATCAATAGGGTGTCCAGTTGGGCCAACATGAACGGTTTTCGATTCTCCACCTCAAAGACCGTGTCTATGCATTTTGTCGCAACCGTGGTGTCCATCCAGACCCGATTTATATTTAGCCAATAGACGCCTCTCATGCGTGGAGGCCACTCGATATCTTGGCCTTTGTTTGACAACCGTCTCACCTGGGTTCCCATTTCCGTTCTCTTAAGGCGTCTTGTCAGGACGGCACTATCCCTTCTTCGGGTTTTAAGTCACACCTCTTAGGGTGCGGACAGGGACACGTTGCTGTTGCTTCACCGCACACTCATACTTCCGAAGCTGGAATACGGCTGTGAGATCTACTCATCCGCAACGGATGCACGACTACGCACGCTTGACCCCGTGCATCATGCTGGGATCCGCTTGGCTACGGGTGCATTTCGGACATCTCCAATACCTAGCCTTCTAGTGGATGCTGGTTTCTGGCCGCTCGACCTCCGGCGCCAGTCTTCGATGCTCCGGTGTTGGTTTCGCACCCACCGTCTTCCTGATTCTGTCCCTTGTCTGTCAATGTTGCGGGACTCGCGTTCGCAGGCGTATGTCACTCGACCGAGTCTCCTAAACCTTTTGGCCTTAGAGTTGCAAATCTCATGGCAGAGTTATCTATCGACCCCACTCCTGTGTACTCTTTCCGGCTCCCACGAGTTGGTTATTGGCAGCTTCCTGTTGTTTCATTATGCCCTCCTGCCATGGATGGCAAGAAGGATTTTCTGCCAGCTCTGTCCCACACACGGTTTTTAGAACACTTTTTTTATCCATTCTGATGATATCCCTGTTTTTACTGATGGTTCCAAATCCGACGCAGGCGTTGGATTTAGTGTGGTTTTCCTCTTTTTATCGGTCTGGCAGCCTTCCTTCAGTGGCATCCGTCTTACTGCGGAGCTGTCTGCCATAGTCCTAGCTTTACAGATAATTTTTACTCTCCGGTTTCGTCTTTTACAATTTTTAGTGACTGTCGCAGTGCTCTTACTGCTCTCTCTTCCACTATCTCTTAACCCTTTGGTTTTATCAGCCCTGGAGTGGCTATACCTTCTTACCAGAAGAGGATATCGTGTTGGGTTCTGTTGGGTCCCTGGTCACGTTGGTGTTCCAGGAATGAACACGCAGACCGCCTCGCTAAAGAGGCAGCAAGTCGCGCTCCATCTCCTGCCCCTATTCCGTTTCGAGATGTATTTCCTCTAATTCGTGAGGCAGTTGCAGCAATTTGGCAGAGGAGATGGCTAACGGGGTCGCAACCTCGAAAATGGGAGAGATCACTACTTCTCTATCCCTCAGTGGACATACACCCATATCCGGGATCGCCGTGCACAGACTTTATTGGCGCGACTGCGTATAGGTCACACGTACCTTACACAAAGGTACCTGTTGACCAGGGACCCTCAACCTTACTGTGATGACTGCTTGGTGCCGCTAACGGTTCAGCACCTCCTAGTGGAGTGCCTTAGTTTGACTGACGTAAGACACCGCTACCTCTACCGCTGTCGCAGTAGAGATAGCAGTGTCTATTATATCTCAAACGTCCTTGGACCAGAGTGCCTGGCCCAGGGCCATGATGTTTTTTTTTTTTTTTTTTTGGGAGAAGCTGGCCTTCTCCCAAAGCTGTGAATTTTATTTGATTATATTATATGTATTTTAATGTTTTATTACTTTTATTGTATACTGTATTTTAGTTAGTTTTGACTTCAGAATTTTACTTTGTTTTTAGTTTTGTAGTTTTTAATTGCTTTTAGTTTTTTTTTTTTTATTTACGATGTCTTTTTAATTTTACGATGTCTTTTTAACATTTCGTAGCGGCGCCAAATGACCGCTGATGTTGCGGCGCCTTATTTTAACACTCCCCCCACCCCTTGCCGGGGAGGGGAAGTGGTAACGGGAGCCACCCTGCTCTACACGACCGTTAGAGAGGCCACACATCCTCCCCAGCAACTCACCCTGAGTTGCTGGGGAGTGAGCAAACCATACATGTGCCTTGTTTGTTAGTTGTTATACTATGTATTCCAGATTATGTGGGGTTAGTGTGATGTATGTTTTGTCATATGTCTCCAAGGTACGTATTCCTGGTAAGTGTGTTATTTTTTTTAACATGAGGATGGGCTAATTTTGTTAAGATACTTTATAAGTTTCCTGAACCAATTATGTTCAGTTTCGTGCTCGTAACCATCTATTGCCTTAATGTATGTTGTATCCTCAAGGATGTTCTCAATTTTTTTGTTTAATGGTGTTTCCTCTTTTATGGATTGTGATGTTTAGAGGATCCAGGTTAGATAGTGAGTGCAGTTCTTGTGTCGTTTTTGTATATGGATATTTCTCTTGGTGTGCAAACCTTAATGCTCTGTTGTGTATTCGTTGTAGTGAAAGGATTTGTTGTTTTGAGAGTGCATTAAGTGTGTAAGTTGGGTATGTTAAGATAGGAAGGACACATGCTTTAACTAAGTGTATTTTTATGTTGGTGTTTAGCATTTCAAAGCGTTTTATTACTTTGAGTGCAAGGGAAGCTTTTTTGGTGACATGTGTAACATGTTTGCTTTATCCACGTGGGCAGAGTTTTAATCCTAGTACACTTGCTTCATTTGAGTAGGGTATTAAATTTCCTTCAATGTTAACCGGAGTTGTCTTTAATAAAGCTATGGGGAGAATAGTGAATTTTGATGTGTTGGCATGGATTATCCACCTCCCCCTACGGGTTAGTACAAATTTAGTATTACTATAGTACTGCAAACGGTATCTTCACTACGCCCACCCCCCTTCGCCACTGCAACAATAACATAAAAATAACACTTCAATCACTAATCAGTATATCATAAAATTACACATCAATAAAATCAAATGTAAAACATCCTACCAACATATCCTTCCAATTGAGCTGCGATTGACTGCACTGCAGAGGATAATACTTAATAGGTTATTATATCTGATTGGTAATAACATTTCCAATAATATGCATGGTTTTCTCAAAGGGAAAAGCACTTCAGATTGCACTATTTCTTATCTGTCAAATTCTATAGATGAATGTAGAGTTTTTGTTGATCTTCAGGGTGCATTTGATAAAGCAAATAGCCAAATTATATTGTATGCACTGGGAAATTTTGGTGTGTCTGGAAAAATGTTAGGCTGGATATGCAAGGGTTTGGTATGGTGGGAAGTTTTCAGCACTCAATCATTTTGAGTTACGAACTCCCCAAGGAGGAATTCTAAGTCCCACTTTATTTAATGTTTTGATGAATAGGATTGTAAAGGATGAATATCCTCCTGATGTGATGCCTATAATTTATGCAGATGATATATTGATCCAATCTCCAACTGCACCTTAGATGCAGGTTGCTCTGAATAAACTGTATAGTAATTGCATATATCTGGGACTGGTTGTTAATGAGCAGAAAACTAAGTATCAATGTAGATGTCACAGAAATGTGACATCTACATTGATATTTGATGCAAAATGAGGGAATGAGGACTATACTTGGTTGTCAAAGTAACGAAATGAATGATACTATGTGACTGAAGTTAAATTTACCCAGAGTTTGTGACAGAATACAGGAGCTTAATGTGAAAAGTGTTATGAAATGTCAAACAAAATGGATAGGCGGAGGTACTCAGAGTATTGCAGTGTGAGAGAAAATGTAAATCTCCTATTGTAAGGAATATCAAAGAACATATGATCAAGTACATTGTTGCACAGTTGTGTTTTCCTTAAGGACTAGACCAAATGTGATGTACACTCCCCAATGGGAGGAGGAGGGTGTGGACATAAGTATTAATCATTTGTCTGTTAAAAAATGTGAATATATACATGGTTACCTGAGGTCTTGGTACTGTCACATGATTGATTGTATTTCAAAAGTAAATAGCATTCATGTATTTTGTGATGGGTCTGTGCGTGATGATGGGAAAGCTGGTTGTGGTGCATTGATGTGTGAATATGACAAATGGGAATATAGTTGTGAGAGTACAATCACTCTCAGATTGTGTGAAGGCGTATCCTCAACACAGGCTGAAATGTATGCTATATACATTGCTCTCACTCAAGTACAAGGGAAGAAAAAGGCATATTTTTGTTGACAGCAGACCAGCGTTAGAATCAATGACAAGTAGAAGTCCTGTATATGAGGTTATAGTGGTTCAATGTAGGAGCCTCATGAAAGGGCACAAAATAAAATTTTATTGGATTCCTTCTCATGTTGGCATTCCTTAGAATGAAAAAGCTAATGTATTAGCAAAGGATGAGGGTGAGAGCGAGAGAGATACCATTGATGGACTTGTTAAACAGGAACAGCGTTGGATGGATGAATCCAGAATGATAGAAGAACATAACAATAGTAACACGTTTTGGCATTATGTTAAGGTTAAGGATCATACTAATGTAATTTATGGTAGAATAGGAACACGCCGAGATGTGGTTGTCATGTTCCAGACTGTTTACAAACAGTTTGTAAACGATTTCCAAACAGTGTTTGCTGATATGAACAGGCCTTAAATTAAGACTACGTACTTCTGCGATATTCTTAATCAATGTCACAAAATATGGATATAACTTTACTTTACAAAGGGCTTCGAGAAAATCCTCCTCCCCCGAGTTGAAAAAAAAATTAGCAGCAAATGAGTTCTAATGTAGAATAATATTGTGTTGCATGTCGGATATTGAAACAAGGAAGCTTAAAACTTTACTCTCAACTATACATAAAGAATCATACAATGAATTTTATCCAACTTGAAAGCATAAATAGAGCACAAGTTAAATCGAGCACCTCAATATCTAGTCAGCAATATCTAGAAATTGTAAAGAAATCAAACAAAATGTGCCTTTATTGCAAGATCATTTGAGTATAGATCCCAAGACAATGTTCCCTTACTACTGCAACTTGTTGGTCTGTCCCCATATGAAATAATTACCACATTCAGTCATGGTGATTTCATTATCCGAAAGCTATCGA
>NC_059296.1:23213623-23231123 GCF_017591435.1 Portunus trituberculatus
ACAGATATATAACATGAAACACAGGAAAATGACATACACATATACATATAACACAGTAATAAATACAACAATAAAGAACCCAACTTAATACCTAACAATAATCCTAATCCTATATAGAGGCAATGTGGAAAACACGGACGAGGGGAAGTGATACTTATGCGGTGTCGCAGTGGTGAAGTGCTGGGTGATGGTTGATCCCACGGTAGACCCAAGAGGCGTTGTGTTCACTGGTTGAGGCCTGGACCTCAACTTGCTTTTCAGAAAGCCAAGAGCTGGCTTAACACTTCCGGTTGAGTCGAATGGGGCCGCGTGAATCCAACTTCGGGACAGTAGCAGGGCTTCATGAAACGGTGACGTGGAGGGTTCATGAGACGGTGGCGTGGAAGGTTCACAAGACGGTGACGTGGAAGGGAGGCGGAGAGGTGGCGAACGAGGTAACAAGCGGAGGAGGTGATGGTAGTGGAGTATGTTACGGGCGAGCCGTAACATTTCCTCCCCCCTAAGACCTCCGTAATGGGCTCATGAAGGAGGTGAGACGGAGATCTTGATAAGGCGTCGGCGATGATGTTGTCCACCCCCTTGATATGGTGGACTTCCAAGTTGAAGGGTTGAGTTAACAAGGCCCACCTAAGAATGCGTTGGTTTCGGTTCTTCATGGCGTGAAGGAAGGCCAGAGGATTGTGATCGGTGAAGACCTTCGTAGTTTGAGGACCAGGATGAAGGTAGCACTCAAAACGTTGGAGCGCCAGGACGAGTGCCAGAGCCTCCTTCTCGATGGTGGAGTAGTTGAGTTGATGTTTCTTCAGCTTGGCGGAGTGATAGGCGATGGGATGGAGGATGCCGCTTGTGGGGTCCGTTTGTAGTAGGACAGCACCCACTCCAACTCCACTCGCGTCCACTTGTAGATGGAAGGGGCGGGAGTGATCCGGCGTCCAGACCACTGGTTCCGAGGAGAGAACGCCTTGAGGTGTTGGAAGGCTTGGTCACAGGTCGGGGTCCAGTGGAAGGGGACGGAAGTGCTGATAAGGTCCGTCAGGGGGGCGGCCAGGGTGGAGAAGTTCCTACAGAATCTTCTGTAGAAACCAGCCATCCCCAAGAACCTCATGAGAGCTTTCCTGGTGGTAGGGACAGGGAAGCCAAGGATGGCCTCCACGTTAGCTCTCTTGGGGCGAACCTTGCCGTTCCCCACCACATGTCCCAGGTAGACCACCGTAGACTTCCCGAAGGTGGACTTGGCCAGGTTGATTGTAAGCCCGGCTTCCTGCAACCGACCCATCAGCCTCCGAAGACGGGTCAGATGTGTCGCCCAGTCGTCCGCAGTCACCACCAGGTCGTCCAGATATGCAGATGTTCCCTCCAAGTCCTGGGTGATGTAATTTATAGCCCTCTGGAAGGTGGCGGGAGCATTAGACAAGCCAAAGGGCATCACTGTGTATTGGTATAGTCCGAAGGGGGTGATGAAGGCGGATATTATTTGGGCCTCGTCCGAGAGGGAATCTGGTAGTAACCTTTAAGTAAGTCTATAGTGGTTACAAATTTGGCTACTCCTATACTATCTATAAGGTCCTCTATCAAGGGCAATGGGTAGGAGTCTGGCACCGTCACTTTATTTAATTTCCTGTAGTCGGTGCAAAATCGACTACTACCATCTGGCTTAGATGTTAACAGGCAGGAGAAGCCCAGGAGATATACTAGGTTCTGCAAGGTGATGACAGAGCAGATAGTCTACCTCTTTTTTCATCAAGTCTCTTTTAATGGGTGAAATGCGATAGGCTGGTTGTCTTATAGGCTTGATGTCATTAGATATTAATGTTATGTCATGTTGGATAGTATTACAAAGTCCTGGAAGGTCACCTGTGATTTCAGAAAAGTCTAGCAATAACTTTTTAAGATCAGACTGTTGTGAAGGTGTTAAGGAAAGAAACACCTCATCAAGGTTGGACATGATTTGGCTGTTTGAGGGGCGTCCTTTAGGTGACGAGAAGAGGAATTCGATGTCGGACTCTTCCTCGGGGGGCACAGGACCAGACTCCTTCCCTACCAGACATACAGGTACAGTGCGAGACAAGTCGTCCTCTGGTTCTCTGGAGTGGTAAGGTTTCATTAGATTAATATGAACTAGTTGGGAATCCTTACGACGGTCAGGAGTGTGGACCACATAATTTAATGGACTTAGTTTTTGAGCCACAACATAAGGTCCCATGAACTTACTGTGAAGAGCATTGCCTGGAGTGGGGAGAAAAGTAAAACCTTGTCTCCTGGTTTGAAACTTCTCATGACAGATTTGGGAAGAGAATTCTGTTGCATTTTAGTTTGAGATTTGAGGAAGTTTGATTTAGCAAAAGATCTGACTTCACTGATTTTATTCTTAAGGTTACTGATGTAGTCAGACACACTGGGGCTTGAAGGAGTATTTTGAGTAAACCATTGATCCTTTAATATTTTGAGAGGCCCCCTGATCTGTCTACCATAGAGTAATTCAAAAGGGAGTAACCTAAAGAATCTTGAGGAGATTCTCTTAAAGCGAAGAGAAGGAAAGAAATACTTTCATCCCAGTCTCCTTGATGCTCCAAGCAATACTTCTTCATCATGGATTTTAATGTTTGGTGAAACCGCTCCAGACAGCCTTGGGATTGGGGTGGTAAGCCGAGGAGGTAACATGGTCGATGTTTAGCTCATTCACTATCTGTTGGAAAAAATGGCTAGTGAAATTGCTACCCTTGTCAGACTGAATTTGTTTTGGAATTCCTACCGAGGTGAAAAATGTATTAGATGTTTTACAATGGTCTTTGATGTGATGTTCTTAAGAGGGAATGCTTCAGGGTACCTGGTAGTGGGATCCATGAGGGTTAACAAATACTGATTCCCTCGTTTGGTTTTGGGTAAGGGCCCTACGCAGTCTAGAATGATCTTTTCGAAGGGCTCCGTCTGAACTGGAATAGGCGTCAGAGGAGCTGGCACAAGGCGTTCGTTAGGCTTACCCACAATTTGACATATGTGACATGTTTTACATAGTGTGACACATCCTTTTTCATTCCTGGCCAAAAAAATGTTGAAGAGCCTTCTTGTAGGTTTTTGGATGCCTAGATGACCTGACAATCCATCATGAGCTAGTTCTATAATGGCTGGTCTTACAGACAAGGGATGACAACTTGATGTGTTTCTGACCAGGTGTCTAGTTGTTTCAGTTCAGGAGGTCTGTAGGCACGCATCAGGACTCCTTCCTGATAATAAAAACAAGGCAATTTAGACATATCCTTTGTCTCACTGGCAACATGTCTGATCTTAGCCAAAGTGAGATCCTGTTCCTGAGCATTAATCAAATTCTCCTTTGAAATGATGTTATTGTACAAGTTGTCAGTAGAGGCAATCATTGGTGGAGGAGGTGGTGAAAGGGCAGGGGACTTGGACTGAGACCTGGTGACTGCACACACTGGGAAGAAGTGAGGGGATGTTTCGTCCAGGGTCTTAGTGGGACTTTCTGTTAAGGGAGAATCAAGAACAATTAAGTTTGGAACAGCCAAGTTACCCGCAAGATCATTACCCAGTACAAGATGTACCCCGGTACTGGCAGTTCACCAGGTTTAATGGCTACCTCAACCTCTCCTGAAATGAACGGGCACTGTAAGCTAATATTAGCCAAGGGATAGGAGAGCTGTGATTCGAGACCTGTAAGGATCACCTTCTCCCAGTGAAAGCCTGTTTGATGTTAGGGATGACATCTTCCCTTAAGATGGATTGGGCAGCACCTGTATCACGCAGAACCTTGATATTTATTGCCTTGTCTTTACCATCAGTCAGGGACACTTTACCTTGATACATGTACGAGTCATAAAGTTCTAGAGGAGAGTTGACAGGGTTAGCTAGGGCCACTGGTTTCTTGTTCTCAAATGTGTTAGGTTTAGGGGCCACAAAAGAAAGTTGACGTTGAGAGGCCTTGCAATTTGGGTGTCTACATTTTTGGATCGTGTGTCCTGGTTTCTTACAGTATGTACACCAGGGGGAATTATATGCATTTGGCGAGAATCCGGTCGGCTTACCACCCGCGCCCCAAAACCTTCCCCAAAGGAGGACCTAACATTAGATAGTGAACCACGACCTCTACTACCCAGGGATCCCATCAACAAAGCAAACGCATCAGCCACTTTAGCGGCAGACATAAGATCACTCTCTCCCGTTCTTCCACATGCCTCAGAATATTAAAGGGTAACTTGTTCTTCCATTCTTCCAGGACCATTAGATTGAGCAACTCCGAAAAGGTGGTAATGTTAAGGGCGGCTAACCATTTCTTAAATTGTCTTAGTTTCTCACTAGCAAATTCAACATAGGTGTGAGACTCTGGTTTCACATACTTTCGAAACTGTTGTCTGTATCCATCAGAAGTGATAGAGTAGGCGTCTAGAATGTTACCTTTGATCTCTTCATATTCTACCTCATCACTAAGGCCGTTGTATACCCTATAAGCTTTTCCTACTAGCTTAGGGACAAGGAGAGACACCCACTGATCCTTGGGCCATTTATTCCTATTAGCAATGCTCTCAAAAGCGCGAAATGACCCGTCAACATCAGATTCATCAAAAGGGGGAACTAGCGGAGCAGCTGTAGCAGGATTAAAGCTTGCTAACTTTTTCTTTATATCTATTTCTTTCCCTCTAAACTTAGCGTCATTTCGTAGGGCTAACTCCTGAATTTCTAACTCTTTCTCCTGCCTTTTAAGTTGTAACTGAAATTCTCTCTCTTTGTCTTTATCTTCTTTTTCTGCCTGTAGTTGCATTTGTTTTTTCTGTAGTTGCATTTCTTTTGCTTCTTTTTCTGCCTGTAGTTGCATTTGTTTTTCATGCATCCGGTATTCTAGTTTAAGCTTCTCAATTTCCCACTGACTTATCCTACTCTTATCCTGTTCTTCCTGGGGACTGTGTATTATAGTCCTCGTAGAGGCTGACATGGGAGTTAACTCTTCTATGGCATTTCCTAGCAACTGACCTTCTTGCACTAGATGTTCAACAACTACATTCTTAATGACCTCTTTAGTCATCTGAGACGTGATGGGAACATCAAAATGTTTAGCGATGGTCTTCCATTGGTCCTTCTTTATATTAGCACCTTTAAGTTGTTCCAGAGAAGGGTCGGCACAAAAATCTTCAACGTTAAACTGAGCGGAAGCCATATTAAATAGATGTTAAACCACAACAAAAAAAAAAAAAAAAAAAAATGATAAGCGAATTACTTAAGTGAGGAACTTGGCAGAGTGATAATAAAGGCAACCTTGAAATTACCTAGATTATACTTAAGTAAACACTTATGAGTACAATCACTAATGAGGGGTAAACTAGAGAGTTACGGCATTAAGAGGGATCCGGATTACTCTAGTTACGAGACTTGAGAGTGAGGAGCGAATTGTACTGAGACTTGTTATTGATAAGGAGGCGGATTAGTCTGAGAGACTAGTTAAAATGGCCGATTCTAACTAGCGAGAAAAATGATCCGCGAAGTGAGGGATTGAGGGTTCGCATGAACATATGATGATCCCAACACTTGGATAACACTTATTACACACCTGCCTATGTGCAAAAATAGAGATAAGTGCTATCGGTGAACACGCCTTTCTACCTGGTTTCCTGCTCTACCACTGCTATGCGATACCAATGAAAGTCACGAAGCACGTTTAACCCAAAAGGAGCTACTTGATCGCACAAAGGTAAATTTAAACCACACGCAGAGTAAGTCACAGAAAAAACACATCAAAGTCACAACACCACAGAAACACAAGCAATCACAGAAAAAAGTCACTGGAAAAATGGAACACTGAACATGGGTTATAATGGTCCTGTCACGGTCGCCAATTGTTACGTTCACCGGTTAAACTGGTAAGATTGGCATCGGGGAGCCGGTGAACAATAACAATAAAAAAAAAAAACACTGCAGGTTCAACTGGTGAGGAAATGCAAAGGGGCACTTTAAAAGCTATTTTAATAACCCATAATGAAATTGACACATAGATATAACATGAAACATGAAACACAGATATATAACATGAAACACAGGAAAATGACATACACATATACATATAACACAGTAATAAATACAACAATAAAGAACCCAACTTAATACCTAACAATAATCCTAATCCTATATAGAGGCAATGTGGAAAACACGGACGAGGGGAAGTGATACTTATGCGGTGTCGCAGTGGTGAAGTGCTGGGTGATGGTTGATCCCACGGTAGACCCAAGAGGCGTTGTGTTCACTGGTTGAGGCCTGGACCTCAACTTGCTTTTCAGAAAGCCAAGAGCTGGCTTAACACTTCCGGTTGAGTCGAATGGGGCCGCGTGAATCCAACTTCGGGACAGTAGCAGGGCTTCATGAAACGGTGACGTGGAGGGTTCATGAGACGGTGGCGTGGAAGGTTCACGAGACGGTGACGTGGAAGGGGAGGCGGAGAGGTGGCGAACGAGGTAACAAGCGGTGGAGGTGATGGTAGTGGAGTATGTTACGGGCGAGCCGTAACAAATAAGAATAATAACTGATAATGGTTATTACTGGTGGTGGTGGTGGTACTACTACTGGTGGTGGTACTACTGGTACTGCTGCTACTGTTACTGCAACTACAACTTTTCTACTACTATTGCTACTTCACTACTACTACTACTACTACTGCTACTACTACCACTGCTAATACTACTAATAATCATTATGATATCTACTACACTCACTGCTACTAATAAGAATTGATACCAATAAAAATAATAATAATAATACTGCTACTAATACTATTGCTTGCTACTGCTACTGGTACTGCTGCTGGTGCTACTTACTGCTGCTGCTGTTGCTGCTGCCACACTACTGCTGCTACTACTGCTGCTACTACTACTACTGCTACTAATACTAATAATAATCATTATGCACAATATAATAATAAGACTACTACTTGTTATTATTACTGACTGCTACTGGTTGTGGTGCTGCTGGTGGTGGTGGTTGGTGCTGCTGCTGCTGCTGCTGCCTGCTACTGCTACTAATGCTACTAAAAACTACTACTAACTAATACCACTAATACTGCTACCAACTAATAATAATAACTGCTACTGCTGCTACTGCTACTGCTACTGCTAATAATATGATAATATTAATAATAATTAGCTACTACTACTACTACTACTACTACTACTACTACTACTACTACTACTACTACTACTACTACTACTACTACTACTACTATATAGAGACTGTGTGCGTGTGTGTATAGGCTAGAGTGGATGAAGTTTTCGTCTACATTTTGGTATAAAGAAAATATGGAGTTATTTCGTTTCCTTTCTAGTTATCTTAAAAGTGACGTTTCGTGCTTAAGAAATGTTTGTCTCTTTATCAGTTGATATCTTTATATCACTTATTTCATAAAAGCTTCAAGTTAATGGAGAAAAAGAAAACTTCAAATTAATACATATCCTAGTAGTAATCTCATTTGCTTTCTATCATTTTCAACTTTATTAATTGCTCTTTATTTCCACTGTCCTTCATTCAGTATTCATACAAGTTTGAGGTGACTGTGGAAAGAAAAAGAAAAGAACATCAAAGAAAATATATATACAGTCTACGCAAATTCAGATGCGCAGAAAACTGGCTGGCCGAAACCGCGTACGGAGACGAAAAGTTATGTCACAGCCGCTCGGGCGACTCTGCATGACACTCTACTAGACAAGCCACCCCGGCGGCCAAGCCAGTACTGACAAAGATCATATCAATCATTGCCATGGTGCAAGATTCAAGTGAAATTCAAAGCGAGACGAAAGACATAAATCTTGACCACCCAGATAGAGGAACCGAGATACGTAAACCACGCGAAGATGAACGAATTTATAGGTATGAACTCATGAATGTTTACACTGGATTAGCTAACAAGAGAGTGAGTGAGAGGGAAAGAGAGAGCGTGGGAGAGGAGGGAGAGAGTAGGAAGGTGTGTGAGTGAGTGAGAGGGACAGAGAAAGAAAGTAAGAGAGAGGGAAATGTGGAGAGTTTGTCCGCAAAGTAAGTGAAGCGTGGCTTTGTATCACCCTAGAGCTTCTGAAGAGTGCGTGGACATTATTTGAGAGTGTGTCAGTGAGAGGGAGAGAGAGGGAGAGTGGGTGTGGGAGAGAGTGAGGCAGTGTGTGAGTGAGTGAGTAAGTAAATGAGAGGGACAGAGAGAGCATGGCCCAGGAGGAACAGAGTGGGGCAGTGTGTGAGTGAGTGAGTGAGTGAGAGGGACAGAGAGAACGTGGGAGAGGAGGGAGAAAGTAGGATGATGTATGAGTGAGTGAGAGGGACATAGAAAGAAAGTGGGAGAGAGGGAAATGTGGAGTTTGTACGCAGAGAAAGTGAAACGTGGCTGTGTCTCACCCTAGAATTTGTAAAGAGTGCGTGGACACCATTTGCTGCTTCTGTTGCTACTACTACTACTACTACTACTACTACTACTACTACTACTACTACTACTACTACTACTACTACTAGTAACTTGAAAAGTATTGGAAGCACTGTTCAGCTTCCAACCATTAGTGGCGCAGGCAATTTTTTATTGATAGTGGTACCCATATTGGGGCCCATACCATTACCCAAGCGCATCTTTAGTGTAACCACTTAGAACATCGTTTTCGAACCTTTCTCCGACTATAGCACCTCCTGTTCTCATGTCTAAGGAGTCCAGCACCCCTAATCAAAATGTTGTTATCATAGAGATAAAAGGAAGTGAAGTGAGTGCATAATTTCCCAGCACCCTCTATAACTGATTTCAGTACCCCCTGAGAGTGCTAGCACCCCAACTTGGGAAACGCTGACCTAGAACCTGAGTATCATGGTGACATGCAGGTGATTTTAAAGTATTCGACAAATGGATTTGAACCTACGCGTGGACGTCTGCCCAATTCCACATTAATTTTTACGTAACGTGTCCTGAATTACAAATGAAAAATAAAATAATATCGAGAAATACAAATAACACCATGGTATAGTATATATATATATATATATATATATATATATATATATATATATATATATATATATATATATATATATATTAAAGTATATGATATGATATAAAGATATGATAAATGAATAAATAAATAAATAAACAAACTCACGATTTTATTTTTCACGATGCGCTTTTCCACGATTCGATTTTCCACGATAATATTTTCCGCGATGCGATTCTCCTCGATAATATATTCCACGATTCAATTTTCCACTATAATATTTTCCACGATTCGATTTTCCACGACAATATTTTACGCGATGCGATTCCCTTCGGTAATATTTTCCGCGATGCGATTTTCCACGATAATATTTTCTACGATTCGATTTTTCACGATAATATTTTCCGCGATGCGATTCTCCTCGATAATATTTTCCACGATTCAATTTTCCACTATAATATTTTCCACGATAAAATTTCCCACGATTATATTTTCCACGATAATATTTTCTACGATTCGATTTTCCACTATAATATTTTCCGCGATGCGATTTTCCACAATAATATTTTCCACGAAGCAATTCCTTGATAACGAAGCGGTTGATAACGATGACGAAACTTTGAACTCTACTTTCTTGGTTTGGTACTGGGCCGAACCCTTCCTTCCCAAGGGTCCATCCCAGTCCCGAGGGTGTGAGAACAGTGACGAGGTAACCTTGCCGCGCCTCACACGGATCGCCATGAGATAGGGAGCATGACTGGACGTAAGTAAACATGTATACAAGAACTGCCACATGTTGATCTACTTTATGTTCTGATTTTCTTACGTCCTTGATTTTTTTTTAAATTTTAACCACAACATTCTGTAATTATAGGGAAAAAAGGAAGGTATG
This sequence comes from Portunus trituberculatus, assembly GCF_017591435.1. Taxonomy (NCBI): domain Eukaryota; kingdom Metazoa; phylum Arthropoda; class Malacostraca; order Decapoda; family Portunidae; genus Portunus; species Portunus trituberculatus. Next base: position 23,223,467 of record NC_059296.1, read on the forward strand.
AAGGGGGTAAGATAAAATTATTTGTTTTTATGCTGCTGCTACTACTACTACTACTACTACTACTACTACAAGAATAACAACAACAACAACAACAGCAGCAGCAGCACCAGCACCAGCAGCAGCACCAGCAGCAGCATAAGCAGCTGCTCCAGCTGCTATTAGTAGTAGTACTACTACTACTACTACTACTACTACTACTGCTACTGCTACTGCTACTACTGCTGCTGCTGCTGCTGCTACACCACCAACTGCTGCTGCTGCTGCTGCTGCTGCTGCTGCTGCTACTGCTGCTGCTGCTGCTGCTGCTGCTGCTGCTGCTGCTGCTGCTGCTGCTACTGCTGCTGCTGCTGCTGCCACCACCACTGCTGCTGCTGCTGCTGCTGCTGCTGCTGCTGCTGCTGCTGCTGCTGCTGCTGCTACTGCTGCTGCTGCTACTGCTGCTGCTGCTGCTGCTGCTGCTGCTGCTACTGCTGCTGCTGCTGCTGCTGCTGCTGCTGCTACTATTACTACTACTACTACTACTACTACTACTACTATTACTACTACTATTACTATTACTGCTGCTGCTGCTGCTGCTACTGTTGGATGCCCATTTCATAATTAAAATACACATGAAGACACAAGAAATAAAGAAAACATCGATGTATGATAGTTTGCCACTACGCTGTGTGTTGTTGCACACAGCTACAAAAGGAATTAGAAGGGGCAACATAGTGAAAAGGAAACAGTTAATGACCCAGGCCAGCCCAGGTCAGGTAAACATCCTCTGATGTTGTTATTTTTAGATATTATTGATACCACACACATGGGAGTCACATGGGCTTGTACTTGATTTGTGAACGGTACATTTGAGGGGCGTGTTGTGCAGATCAAGACACGCCCACAAAAGTTCCTGAAGGGAAATTGTAGAGGCATGAGGCAGCGAGAGACGAGAGCGGAAGCAGAGAGGACAACCGTGGCTCGGCTTCATAGCTGAGGGCGGCGTGAACGTTTCGTATTTCATATAATCAGTAAGTGGAGCTATGAGTTGCAATGCAGTCTTTTGAGGTAAATTTAATGGGAGGAGGAACCATGATAGGATGTTTCAATATTTCGGTATTATTTTAGTATGTGTGTTTATGTTTATGTACTTGGATCAATATGACGCCGTGATATACTTACATTCCCGTGTTACGAGTAATGAATGTGCTGTTGCTCTGACGGATCCGTTACTTGTGTGTATTCGTGTACGAAGTAAAAGCAGTTCTTATGTATTGTTATTAAGAGAAAGTGGGTTTATTCCATATGAGACTTGTTGAATGAAGTTACTTATACCAAGATTTGTCATTATATTCGGTGGTGTGTTACGTTGTCATTTTCGTGAACGGAGTAAAGTAACTATATGTGTATGGTAATATATTTAGTGGCGTGTTACGTTGGTTGCTTTTATTCATGTACCAAGTAAAAAGTAATTTCTATATACGGATAACTGGTTGAAAAGGGGAGTGTTGTACTTACTGCATATGGGATTCACAGATAAATAAAGCACAGTGTTCAGATATTGAAAGATGAAGAGAGAAAGTTTGAATTATTGCACACGAGACAATTATGTATGTTCAGTGACGAGTTACGTTGTTGCATTCGTATATGAGATTAAATTCATTCTTATGTATGGTTGTAAGAGAAATTGTAATGAATTGCAGTAGAGAAGGCGACAGAAGGAGTTGTGATTGTCATTTGCAGGCGCCGTATCGAACATCTTATGTATAGATATTACTTTTTTGATTAATTAAAGGTAGAAAATCCTTTGGCTTTTTGTAACCAGTAGCTAGAGAATTTGTGCAACGTCGTGTAACAGCTCATATCACGACACTATTATTGCTATTGCTATTACTACTATTACTATAACTGTTAATACAACTTAATGACTGACTGCGTACGGAGACGAAATGTTATGTCAGAGCCGCCAGGACGGCTTTGCATGGCAGTCTACTAGACAGGCCACCCCGGCGGCCCTGGCAGTTAAGAGTGATTGGACAAGATACATAAATAAAATTTTGATCGGAGGAGCCAACGGAGAAGGTAGGCTAACAGCATAAGCAGAAATATTAGAGGTAAGGTAAAGATCAAGAATGTTGGGCGTATCTCCAAAACGGTCAAGAATACGAGTAAGATATTTCAACAGTCGCTCTACTCCATGGAGGATAGCAAAGTTGAAGGATATTCACCAGATTGGTCAGTGTAGTGAGAAACTGGTAGAAAACCTTGAAATCTCCAAGAATGAAGATGTCAGCGAAAGAATAGAGAGACAGAATGTACTCCACTTTGAAAGTTAAATAGTGAAAGAATTTACTATCTTCAGAGGAGTTAGAGAGAGACAGAAAGCATAGATAAATTTAGTTAGAGAGTGACAATTGAGTCGAAGCCATATAGTGGAAAACTTGGAAGATTCGAGACTTTGGACCGAAAATGAGAATAGAGAAAGTAAGAGGGAACAGAGAAAGAACTACTGTCAGTTGCCTCAGACAACTGTGTTTCGATGAGGAAAAGAAGATGAGGTTTATTAGTGGATAGGTAGTGTTCTATAGATTGAAATTTAGTTATAAGACCGCCATACTGCAGTTTTTATCACCCCTCCAACTGCTAACTCTGTACAAGGCATTATCCGTTCTTGTACGGAGTAATCTTCGCATGTTTGGGGGCGGGGGGTGGTTCCACTCACACAGTAGTTTTATAAGACAGGATGGAATCAAAAGCTTTTCGTCTCATCAACTCCCCTACTATGACTGACTGTCTTCAGCCTCTTTCTCACCGCCGAAATGTTGCATATTTTTCTATCTTTTATCGCTATTTTGATACTAATTGCTCTACTGATGTTGCTAACTGCATGCCTTTCCCCCTTCTGCGGTCTCACTGCACAAGTCTTTCTTTTTCCCCTCATCCCTATTCTGTCCAACTCTCTAATGCAAGAGTTAACCAATATTCTGTATCATTCATACCTTTCTCTGGTAAACTCTGGAACTCCCTGCCTGCTTCTGTATTTCCATATTCCTACGACTTGACTTCTTTTAAGAGAGAGGTTTTAAGAAATTTGTCTCTGAATATTGGATTACTCAGGTATCTTTCAAGGGAACTGGCATCACAGTGGCCATTTTCTTTCCATATTTTGTTGTCCTTTGCCAGTTATCACTCCTGCATCAAAAAGAAGTTAATGAAGAAAAAAAGTTGAGGGAGGTGTCTAGACATTTTGGGTCTCCACCGAGACAGAAGTCCAACCTGGAGACATTTCTGGTCCGAGAAGGGAACTCTGAGGCTGGATTTGAAGTCGCCATTTTGAATTTTGGTTTTTAAGTAAAGTTTTTTTTTTTTTTTTTTTTTTTGTGTGTAGGTCTAGATGAAAGTGAATGGACTAATTGCACTTACATTTATAATCTATCTGATTTACGAATACGAAGAAGCTTCATGCCCATGTAAGACCATTGCTAATCGATGATGATATTTCGTGTCACATTACCCCACGTAGAAGGTCAACCATACAGATTGCATCTCCAAGCCAGAAGCTTGTAAAGAATGTTCCACTTGTATGAAAATTAGTGATTCAAGACCGAAAGTATAGGTAAAATGGTAATTTTAAAATTTTCAATCAAAACTTTCATAACTTATTGAAATTGATGAAAAAAGATATATGTATATATATATATATATATATATATATATATATATATATATATATATATATATATATATATATATATATATATATGTGTCTTTTTTCAAATATATGATGAGGAAAGCTGTAACCGGTGTACATTTTTATTTATTAGAAAACAATTGCTATCTACCTGGGAAATGTAACAACATTAGGATAGGCGTGACCTTTCACTAAATGTAGATTGTCATTCATCTCACTGACCTTTCATTTACATATATGCCTACTGTCTTTTTTTTTCTTTTATAACACAAAAGATAATTTTGTGATTAACACTGTATGCATGATTCAATATATATTATCTTTTTGAAAGAGAACTTTGACTCATAAAGGAATGGAATAAGTTTCAGTTTTCTCTTCATTTATTCATCTCAGGTCATATCTCAAATTCCTCGCCAAATTCCATCCTGCGTAAGCGAGCACTTTCTGTTCTCTCTCTCTCTCTCTCTCTCTCTCTCTCTCTCTCTCTCTCTCTCTCTCTCTCTCTCTCTCTCTCTCTCTCTCTCTCTCTCTCTCTCTCTCTCACTCACACACACACACACACACACACACACACACACACACACACACACACACACACACACACACACACACACACACACACACACATTACCATCCGGACTACCACACCACCGTTACTTCAAGTTCTAGTGTGACCTGCCTTGATGGGGGAATAGCTGACAGCTCAGTCAAAAAACGTCCAGTAATGCAATATCTATGTCTAACATGATAGTTCCAGCAACATTTCTACCTACTCATACTATAAATTAGATAAATACAATGTTTTTAATAAACAAATTACCGGCTCCATTTTTTTTTTTTTTTTTGATGTAAGAGTGAAAACTCACAAAGTGCTACGAAAAGGATTAACAAAAAGGTCCACAGTGATGACTGTCCACGAATTGGATCGAGATAGTTAGCCCCCAAAAATGGAATAAATATTTTGAAACCTCTGTCTCAAAAGAGCTCAAATAACAAGTAGATTAAAATGCAGAAATAGGAGGGAGTTCCATAGTTTAGCAGATAAAGGGATAAATTATTGAGAGTACTGGTTAACTTTTGCTTTAGAGATGTGAAAAAAGAAATATGGGTGAGAAAAAAGAGAGGTCTTGTGCAGCCAGGCCGACAGAAGAGGGGGTGCATGCCGTTAACTAAATCAGAAGAGCAGTTAGCATAAAACTGGCGGCAGAAGAGAGAAAAAGAGGCAACATTGCGGCAGTGAAAAGGAGGCATAAAACGGTTATTCAGTGGAGAATACTTGTATAACCGAGATGGTCACCGGTGTAAGCGAAGATGATATCCTAAGGGATGAACTAACTGGCTGTCATGTTGCTCAACTGGGATTAGAGTTTCCCTCCGTATTAAGTCTGCTAAGTGCTTTTCGCTAGTGTTTACCCCGTTGCCTTACATAGCCCAAACCTAATCGCAATACTAAGCGATATAAGATTCTCATAAAGGATGGCAATGAAAATTTGAGCACATTTCCTTGTAATTTGGCAAAATTCAAAAACATTAGTTATACCTGAGATTAAAGTAGTATGGTAGTAGTTTGAGGGACTAAAACAGATATATTTTTTTTAGGAGCAGGTAAATTGTAGCCAAACTTTCAGCAACAAAGAAAAGTAGAACTTGATAGACATAGTTAAAAACGCCTGACCAGGAATACACTGCTATCTCTTCTTAAGTCAGATGTTCTTAAATTATGTAAAATAATAAGTTATTTCTAAGACAAAATATTAAACCAGGTGGCACCATGCAAATTATAATCACTTAGCTTCCAAGAATAATAAGAAATTCATCCTATTATTTTATTTATTTCTCAGTTTTGAAGGATTTGATAAATTAATCAATAGATTTGCCTTGCTTTTACTCATTTTAGGGAAATAACGACGGCTTTCTACTTATTTTTTCTTATATATATATATATATATATATATATATATATATATATATATATATATATATATATATATATATATATATTTTTTTTTTTTTTTTCTTTTAGGAAGATTATTTAATTTGTAATATAAAATAGATGTATTACTTTGCGTACTGTACCAATAACGGCATAAATTTCATGGAAGAGAATAATAATTATTGTGGAGTATGTGAACTTTTTCATCCTGTGCTGTACGAGGACCGACAGCAAATGTTAGATATTTTTAGTGTATGTAGACTATAGGCAAATTTATTTACAGGGCTTGGTTTATCTACGGAGTTCCCAGAAAGTCCTAGATGTCTCTCTGTCCGAGCCAGTCGGCTCCAGAAAATAATATAGACGGTAGGACTGTCCTGCATGATGAAGAGAAGCTTCATTCATTACATTGAAACATTTTAAACAAGCGTCTCATAAGAAACTGCTACAATGGTAGGCAACACCAGGCCGCCTCACATAGGGTACGGACACACTGCATGTGATTTGCTAGGAGGGTAAAGGGTAGCTCTATAGAGCATATTTCAAAACTAGTTGTGAGCACAATACCGGCGCAGGGTGGAATTTGGCTTCACTATCGTTGAGCTTTTCCCTTTAACTATGTGATTTAGAAGACTCAAAGTAAAACAAGGAGAAAGGGGAGCAAGGAAATCTAAATGGAAAACATCATCTTTGATTCATCTAAAAACCTCTGTTAATTCGTGGCTCTTTGATATCCAGTTGCCACTTGCTGACATCCCTCAGCCCCCTCCTTCTCTCTCTCTCTCTCTCTCACACACACACACACACACACACACACACACACACACACACACACACACACACACACACACACACACACACACACAAGCCAGATGACCGGGGTTCGATTCCCCGGCCGGGTGGAGATATTTGGGTGTGTCTCCTTTCACGTGTAGCCCCTGTTCACCTAGCAGTGAGTAGGTACGGGATGTAAATCGAGGAGTTGTGACCTTGTTGTCCCAGTGTGTAGTGTGTGCCTGGTCTCAGGCCTATCCGAAGATCGGAAACAATGAGCTCTGAGCTCGTTCCGTAGGGTAACGTCTGGCTGTCTCGTCAGAGACTGCAGCAGATCAAACAGTGAATTACACACACACACCTGCTAATGAATGCAGAGAAATTACCCATCAACATTAAACTCATGTATTGTACATCAGTAAATTGAAGTTATTTCTTTCCCATTTTCAGGCACACAATGAAGGGCGAGATAAAAACCAGAGTTGATATGCAGGACAAATATATCAATGAAGAATATAATCTAAATCCATCGATTTCACTGCCTTATTTTTGTGACGTGTTGACGGAACATTATATTTCTTAATATTCTTGATATATAAGTACACTAGTCGACGCTTTCTTTTTTTTTCCTGATAATACAGCAAAAAATTATAAAAAAAAAAACGTGTCTTTGATTACCAGTCTGTACTGATTTGTCTATATCCTTCAATTTATTTATTTTTTTTACTTCTATAGACATCATCATTCATTTTCATATCATCGATTCTCCTTCTTGTTCTAATGTTCCTTTCAAGCCATATATATATATATATATATATATATATATATATATATATATATATATATATATATATATATATATATATATATATATATATATATTATAGCCTATAGCGACTCTAGGCGTATTTAAAGAGTATGGAGGGCGTTTTCCAGCTCCCACTCATTAGTGGCGCAGTTAAGTTTATTTATTATCACCATCCAAGCGCATCTTTGGTGTAAGACACTTACACCTCCACCTAGAACCTGCCTACCATGGTGATATGTAGGTAACTTGAAACAACTCGACAAATGACAAAGTGTCAAGACGATACGTGATGGGATTCGAAACTACATATGGACATCTGCCCAATCCAACGCACACCACCTTATCCACTACGCCAACGCCTCCCCTTCATTACGTCAACACACACACACACACACACACACACACACACACACACACACACACACACACACACACACACACACACACACACACACACACACACACACACACA
>NC_059296.1:23236755-23239410 GCF_017591435.1 Portunus trituberculatus
CTCTCTCTCTCCTCTCTCTCTCTCCTCTCTCCCCCCACTCATTTATCTGTTCTTTCTTTCCCTCACATCCTCCCTCCTCCTCCTCCTCCTCCTCCTCCTCCTCCTCCTCCTCCTCCTCCTCCTCCTCCTCCTCCTCTTCCTACTCCTCCTCCTCCTCTTTCCTTAATTTCCTTGCTTGTTTCGTTCTTTTCACGAGAGAGAGAGAGAGAGAGAGAGAGAGAGAGAGAGATGACCACTAAAGTTTAGGTGTTGAAGGAAAAGGAAGGAAAAAAGAGAAATAGAAAACGAAGGAGGATTTTAAAAGATTCACGAGGGAAATTTTTAGATGTTGAAGGGAAGTGAACGAAAGAAGATAGGAAGAGAAGATAAAGGGGAAGGGAAGAGAAAGGAGAAAAGGGGAAAGATGAATGGAAAGGAGAGGAAAGAGGAGAAAAAAACGATTAGCAGATGTTTGAAGGCAAGAAAAGGCACAAGGAAGGAGAAGAAAAAGGAAAGAAAATGGAAAAGAAGAGAGAAAAACGGAATAAAAGAAGGAAAGTTGGAGAAAAGAAAGATAAAGAAGGAAGAGAAGGAGAATAAAATTAAATAAGAAAAAAATGAAAGAAAAGGATGAAGAAGGAAGAGAAGGAGAATAAAATCAAATAAGAAAGAAATGAAAGAAAAAAGGCAAAAATACAATTAGTTTAAGAAAAACCTTTAGAATATTGGAAGAGGAAGAGAATGAGGAGGAACCGGCAGGGGAAGGAAGGGGAAGGAGAGGGAAGGAGGGAAGGAAGGGGAAGGGGAAGGGGAAGGGCCTCTACTGAAGGGTGTTACCTGTTCTGTGTAGGGCGCGGCGTTAACAGAAGCAGGGCGGTTTTTAATTCAATATATTCATGTGTGTGTGTGTGTGTGTGTGTGTGTGTGTGTGTGTGTGTGTGTGTGTGTGTGTGTGTGTGTGTGTGTGTGCCAAAGAAGGAAGGAAGGAAGCGGGTTTGTTTGTGTGTTAGTTTGTTGATAGGTTTGGTTTAAGTTGATATGTTGTTGTTGTTGTTGTTGTTGGGGTGGTGGTGGTGGTGGTGGTGGTGGTGGTGGTGTAATGGTGTAATGGTGATGGTTGTTTATGGTGATTATTGTAATGCTGCTCTACCACTACTACTACTACTACTACTACTACTACTACTACTACTACTACTACTACTACTACTATAATAATAATAATAATAATAATAATAATAATGATAAAATAATACACCACCACCACTACCACCAATACTTACATTACCACCACCACCACCACCACCACCACTATTACTATTTTACCACCACCACTAATTACTCAACACACACACACACACACACACACCGCGTAGTGTGGTGGTTAGCACTCTCGACTCACACTCGAGAGGGTCCGGGTTCGAATCCCATTTGCCTCGCCGGAGCGCGAGTTAATGTGTGGGATGTGTTCACCTAGCAGTAAATAGGTACGGGATGTAACTCAAGGGGTTGTGGCCTCGCTTTCCCAGTATGTGGAGTGTGTTGTGGTCTCAGTCCTACCCGAAGATCGGTCTATGAGCTCTGAGCTCGCTCCGTAATGGGGAAGACTGGCTGGGTGACCAGCAGACGACCGAGGTGAATTACACACACACACACACACACACACACACACACCACGTACACCCTCGCCGAGCCTCTCTACTGCCTCTTTCCCTACTTCGTCCACTACTTCAGCCTCACTCCATCCAGTCGCTTACTCATTTTTCGGCCGTTTACTCCATTTTGTCATAGGGAGGCGGTGGTGTAGTGGATAAGGTGGTGAGCGTGGGATCGGGCAGACGTCCAAGTGTAGGTTCGAATCCCACTACGTACCGCTTTGAAGCTGTGCCATTTGTCGAGTGGTTTAAAGATACCTAGATGTCACCAGGATACCAGAGATGCGCTTGGGTGGTGATATGGGCCCTAATATGGGTACCACTATAAGTAAAACTGCCTGCGCCACTAATGGGCGGAAGCTGAACAAGGCTTCCCACATATTATATGCCTACAGGCGCTATAGGCCATAACTTAGAAAAAAAAAATCTGTTGCTTACTCGTTAATTCTCTTACTCGTTAATTCGTTCGCTCAAGCATTTCATTTCGTTAGCCACTTTGTCACTATATTTTCATCCTTGTATTCATTCTTCATCCATTTACTCATTTATCTATTCTTTCATCCATCTCGTCATTCATTTTTGTCATCCATTTCACCACCCAGTTACTCCTCCCTCCTCCAAACATCCACTTATCTATTCGTCTACTCCACCGATTCACTCCCTCATCCGCCTCATCATCCACCCTGCCACCCATCGCTCATCCCGCCACTGAGTCATCCACCTACTTCGTCATCCATTCTGCTCACACTCCAGCGGTCACTTTTTGCCATCCACATCCATCTGAAACACATCTTTATCCGCCTAAGTTCCTGTTTACATCATTTTTTACTTTAAAAGGCTGTACATTCTGTCTTCTGTCTCTTATACTGTCTACAAGTGTCTAAAGGCTTATATTTTCTGTCTATACATCTGCTTTCGTCTAAGTGTCTCTGTTTAAAGTGTTATTTCTCTCTCTCTCTCTCTCTCTCTCTCTCATCTTCGTGTTATCTAAAAGTGTGTAAATGCCTCTGTATTACCTGTAGCA
>NC_059296.1:23239910-23242410 GCF_017591435.1 Portunus trituberculatus
GTCACGGCTGAGGCCAGCCTTGATCTGTGACGACGCTGATTAGCTAGTTGCTCATAACCTAGAGCAACTAGTGCAACGCCCTACTCGTATTCCTGAGAGTCTTGAAGGTACGTCCAACATTCTTGATCTTTTCCTTAGCTCTAATCCTTCTGCTTATGTTTTTATCCTATTTTCTCCGATGGGCCCCTCCAATCACAATCTTATTTCTGTATCTTGTCCTATTTCTCCACCAATTGTTTCTGGCGTTTTCTCTCTGCCAGTTGGAGGATCTGAGGAAGTATTACACTGATTTTCCCTAGACAGATTACTGTTTCCGTGTCAGAGACCCAACCCTGTGTGTTGAAAGCATAGCAGAGTTGATAGTGTCTTCCATGGAGGTGTATATTCCTCATTCTTTTTTTCAACTTAAACCTTCTAAACCTTGGTTTAACCCAGCCTGTTCTAGTGCTATACATGATAAAGAAGTTGCCCAGAAAAGGTAATTGAGCCTTCCACCTCCTAAATATCACACGTTTTATAATTCTGCCCGGAATCATGCCAAGTCTGTTCTTCAACTTGCCAAACACTTTCACTAATAGAAAATGTCAGAAACTTTCAATTTCCAACTCCCGTCGTGTGTTTTGGCATCTGGTCAAAAACATTTCCAATAACTTTACTTCTTCATCTTTCCCTTCTTTATTTCATCCTGATGGCACCACTACCATCTCATCTGTCTCTAGAGCTGAAGTCTTCTCTCAAACTTTTTCTAACAACTCCAGCTTATATGATTGAGGACTTGTTCCTCCCTTTCCTAATTCCTCTGAATATTTCATACCTACGGTTAAAATTCTTCGTAATGATGTTTTCCATGCCCTCACTGGCCTAAACCCTCGAAAGGCTTATGGACCTTGTTCTCAAAAGCTGTGCTTCCGTGTTTCCACCTTGCCTGGCGAAACTCTTTCAACTATGTCCATCAACTTCTACCTTTCCTTCTTGCTGGAAGTTTGCCTACATTCAACCTGTTCCTAAAAAGGTTGACCGTTCTAATCTCTCTAATTACCGCCCTATGGCCTTAATCTCTTGCCTGTCTAAAGTTTTTGATTCAATCCTCAATAGGAAGATTCCTAAACATGTCACTTCACAATCTTCTGTCTGATTGCCAGTATGACTTCGGTCAAGGTCAAGTACACTTTACTGGTGATCTTCTGGGTTTCCTTATTGAGTCTTGGTCATTCTTTTTGATAGATTTCCGTGAAAGTTTTACTGTTGCGTTAGACATATGAAAAGCTTTTGAGAGAGTATGGCACAAAACTTTGATTTAAAAACTGCCCTCGTAAGATTTCTATCCTTCTCTTTGCAACTTTATCTCGAATTTCCTTTCCGACCGTTCTATTACAGCCGTTGTAGACGGCCACTGCTCTTCTCATAAATTTAATAACAGTGGTGTTCCTCAGGGTCCTGTCCTATCACTGACTCTCTTTCTGTTATTCATTAATGACCTTCTTAACCAAACTTCTTACCCTATCCACTCGTACGCTGATGATACTACCCTATATCTTTACACGTCTTTTCAAAGACGACCAACACTTCAGGAAGTAAACAAATCACGCAGTGATGCCAAGGAACGCCTGACTTCTGATCTTCCTAAGATTTCTCATTCGGGCAGAGAAAAATTATTAGTTTTCAATACCTGAAAAAACTTAATTTCTCCATCTATTAACTCGACAAAACCTTCCAAACAACTATCCTTTCTTCTTCAATGACACTCAACTGTCTTCCTCTTTCACATTGAATATCCTCGGTTTGTCCTTTACTCAAAGTCTTAACTGGAAACTTCACATCTCACCTCTTGCTAGAACAGTTTCTATGAAGTTAGGCGTTCTACGGAGTCTTCGCCAGTTTTTCTAGCCCTTCCAATTGTTAACTCTGTACAAAGGCCTTATCCGTCCTTGTATGGAGTAGTCTTCGCATATTTCTTTGTTGCATCACTTTTTATCTTTTATTGCTATTTTCACGCTAACTGTTCTACTGATCTTGCTAACTGCATGCCTTCCGTCCTCATGGTGCCTCGCTGCACAAGACTTTCTTCTTCCTCTCATCCCTATTCTGTCCAACTCCCTAATACAAGAGTTAACCATTACTCTCAATCATTCTTATCTTTCACTGTTAAACTCTGGAATATATATATATATATATATATATATATATATATATATATATATATATATATATATATATATATATATATATATTTATTTATTTATTTATTTATTTATTTATTTATGTAGATGAGAAAGCCAGCGAAGGGCAACACAATGTTAAAAAAAGGCCCACTTGATGCTAGTTCTCTAAAAGATAAGAAAAGTTATCCAAAATTAAGGAGCGAATGTCTTGACGCCTCTCTCTTAAAAGAAGTCAAGTCGCAGGAAGACGGAAATACAGAAGGAGGCAGGGAGTTCCAGAGTTTACCAGTGAAAGGTATGAATGTTTGAGAGTACTGGTTAACTCTTGCGTTAGAGAG
>NC_059296.1:23247530-23278185 GCF_017591435.1 Portunus trituberculatus
TGTAGTTTTGTGTGAAGAAGGAGAGCTGTCTTTACGGGGTAGGCTGTGACTACCCCCTTGAGTTGTGTGTGTGTCTGTGTCTGTGTGTAGTAATAATAAATAATAATAATATACGGTTTATTAGGAATTGAAGTACATACGTACAGAAAATATACATAAGGGGACTGGGGAGAGTTAAGATTAGTACATTAGTTTAGTAGGTTATAGCTCGCACTATGGTGAGGATCGCACACCGCGTAGTGTAGTGGTTAGCACGCTCGGCTCACAACCAAGAAGGCATAGGTTCTAATCTCGCGAGCGGCGAGGAATATGGGCGAGCCTCTTAATGTGTAGCCCAGTTCACCTAGCAATAAATAGGTACGGGATGTATCTCGGGAAGTTGTGGCCCCGCCGTCTCGGTGTGTGCTGAGATGTGTGTGGTGGTCTCAGTCCTAACCGAAGATCGGTCACTATGAGCTCTGAGCTCGTTCCGTAATGGGGAAGACTGGCTGGATGACTAGCAGGCGACCGTTGAACTGTGTTGATAACGGTCGGTTCGAGGGACCCTTATAGGCGTAACCACATTGTTGTGACGTGTGGCGTGCATTGGTTAGAGGGGCGTTAGGAGTAGGAGGTGTCGAAGCCGTGGGTGATGCAACAGAGTAGTGTAGGCAGGGCCAAGGATGATCCTGCATGCCCTCTTTTGCACATCCTCCAGTTGTTGCTATTGAGTGGAGGTAAGGGAGGAAGACTACACTGGTGAGGCATACATGAGTCAAGGCAGAATAAAGGTGAGGTATATCGTCTTTAACTCATGAGTTTGTGTGCCCAGTGGCTTAAGTCTGCGCAGCATGTAGAGTCTGTAGGCCGCCGACTTCACTGTGGCGGTAATGTGTAGCTTCCATGTCAGCTGGTCGTTTACTGTGACCCGAGCAGCTTGGCCGGGGATGAGGGCCCAGGAAGACCTAGTGGGGGGCGATTGTCACCGAAGAAGTGCAGATATGCCTTACTACAATTTTGTTGTGTTTGATTGTCATCCTGCTCGCCACCGACCATTCATGTAGGTTGTCCAGTGTTTGAAGTGCTGAGTAGTCTGGGTTTTTGTTGTCGATTGGTACACCCACAGTGCAGTAATTCCATTGATGAGGGGTGTTTGTCAGAGCGTCATTAATCAGTATCAGGAAACAAAGTGGACCCATCTTGGTGCCCTGAGGGACTCCACACGTTCGTAAGAGAATGTGTGTTTCTGAAAACGGGCAGCTTGTCCGAGGCCCGTGAGGAAGTCGGCCAGCCATGCTGTCAGGTGTGTAATTCACCTCGATCGGCTGCTGGTCACCCAGCCAGTCTTCCCCATTACGGAGCGAGCTCAGAGCTCATAGACTGATCTTCGGGTAGGACTGAGACCACAACACACTCCACACACCGGGAAAGCGAGGCCACAACCCCTCGAGTTACATCCCGTACCTATTTTACTGCTAGGTGAACAGGGGCCACACATTAAGAGGCTTGCCCATTTGCCTCGCCGCTTACTGGGACTCGAACCCGGGCCTCTCGATTGTGTGTGTAATTCACTGTTTGATCTGCTGCAGTCTCTGACGAGACAGCCAGACGTTACCCTACGGAACGAGCTCAGAGCTCATTGTTTCCGATCTTCGGATAGGCCTGAGACCAGGCACACACCACACACCGGGACAACAAGGTCACAGCTCCTCGATTTACATCCCGTACCTGCTCACTGCTAGGTGAACAGGGGCTACACGTGAAAGGAGACACACCCAAATATCTCCACCCGGCCGGGGAATCGAACCCCGGTCATCTGGCTTGTGTAGCCAGCGCTCTAACCACTGAGCTACCGGGTGTGTGTGTGTGTGTGTGTGTGTGTGTGTGTGTGTGTGTGTGTGTGTGTGTGTGTGTGTGTATTCAATTGTCTTACATTCTTAATTACATGTTTTATCGTTGGTCAGTATAAATAAAGTCCAAACAGATATCTAAACAGTTACTGTGTTTGTCTGTGCGTTGGAAACAAGAGTAATGGGAGCTGACTGGTGAGGTCGTTATCAGTAAGGCAATGCTGAAGGTCAGGAGAGGACGGACAACGTGGTGTTGCTCCCAGGAACTTTGTGTGCGTCTTATACTCTGAACATCTTTTTTTTCTTTTATTCAAGGATAACTGCCAAGGGCAACAAAATATTAGAAAAAAAAGGCCTACTGGAACTGCAGTTTCCCTAAAAGATTTCAAAGAATAAACCAAAAACCTGATACAAATGTCTTGACATCTTTCTCTCTCTCTGTCTCTCTCTTTCTCTTAAAAGAAGTCAAATCGTAGGAAGATGGAAATGCAGGAGCAGGTAGGGGGTACCAGAATTTACCAGTGAAAGGTATGAATAATTGAGAATACTGGTTAACTCTTGTATTAGAGGGTTGAACAGAATGGGGATGAGATGAAGAAAAGTCCTTGTGCAGCGAGGCCGCAGGAGGAGCCGAGGCATGCAGTTAGCAAGATCAATAGAGCAGTTACCATGAAAATAGCAATAAAAGATCGAAAGGGATGCTACATTTTGGCGGTGGGAAAGAGACTGAAGACAGTCAATCAAAGAAGGGGAGTTAATGAGACGAAAAGCTTTTGATTCTACCCTATCAAATAAACCTGTACGAGTGGAATCTCCCCAAACATGCGAAAAGTCTTCCATACAAAGGTGGATAAAGAGCTTGTACACTTAGCAGTTGGAGGGGCGAGAAAAACTGGCGGAGACGCCGCAGAACGCCTAACTTCATAGAAGCTGTTTTAGCATGAGATGAGGTGTGAAATTTCCAATTAAGGTTATGAGTAAAGGACAGACAGAGGATATTCAATGTAGAAGAGGGAGACAATTGAATGTTACTGAAGAAGAGGGGTTAGTTGTTTAGAAGGTTGCGTCGAGTTGATGGATGAAGGAAATGACTTTTTGAGGCATTTGAAAACTACTAAGTTTTCCCTGCCCCAATCAGAAATCTTAGAGAGATCAGAAGTCAGGCGTTCTGTGGCGTCCCTGCGTGATCTGTTGACTTTCTGAAGGGTTGGTTGTCTCTGAAAGAACGTGAAAAAATGTAGAGTGCTATCATCATCGTAGAAGTGGTTAGGGCAAGAAGTTTGGTTAAGAAGTTAATTAATTAATGAAAGAGAATGGGTGATAGGACAGAATCCTGAGGAACATCACTGTTAAAAGATTTGATTTAGGGTACGAGCAGTGGCCATCTACCACGGCTGCAATAGAACAATCGGAAAGGAAACTTGAGATAAAGTTGCAAAGAGAAGGATAGAAACTGTAGTAGTGTCAGATGCGCACATCATAAGTGAAATATGAAAAATATAAGAAACAAGAAATAAAGATATATGGAAGTATGCTAGTTCGCCAGTATGCGGTGTGTAACCGTATCCAGCCATAAAAGAGATTAGGAAGGGCAGGAGGGTCAAAGGAAACATTTAATGACCCAGGCCGTTTGGCTCAGGGCAGCCCGGGCAGATATATATCGCCCAGGTCATGTAAACATCCAGTGGTAGTGTTGTCGTCTTGGATGTTGTTCGTACCACACGTGGAGTTCATTTGAGCTTGTACTTGATTGGTGAATGGTACATTCTGAGGGGCGTGTTGTGTGGGTCAAGACACGCCCCCATAAGTTCCTGAAGGGAAATTGTAGAGGGTTGGAGCAGAGAGAGAGAGAGAGAGGAAGCAGAGAGGACAACCGCGGCTCTAAGCGGGCCACCCTCGGCTGCATAGCTGAGGGCGGCGTTTTGTACTTCATATATAACCAGTAAGTGGAGCTTATAAGTTGCAATGCAGTCTTTTGAGGTAAATTAGAATGGAGGAAGAAGCATGATAGGAGGTTTAGGTATTATGTGGTATTAGTTTATTATGGTTTATGTGGTTGTACTTTGGTTCATAATGACGTCGTTATATACTTGCGTTTTCATCTATGAGTAAGGGAATTTGTATACGGCTACCTACGTATGTGCATGTGTGTTGCTCTGACGAATAAGTTACATAACATATTTACTAGTGTGTAATTGTGTACGAAGTTAACGTGGTTCCATGTATGGGTACCAAGAGAAAGAGATTATTTGAGGAAGTCACTTGTGTGGAGATATCAATATTTGTCATTATATTTCGGTGGTGTTACGTTGTCATTTTGTTGAACGGAGTCTGGTAATTATATGTGTATGGTAATATATTTGGTGGTACGTCATGTGGTTGCTTGCATTCATGTACCAAGTAAAGGTCATCCTTATATACGGGTAGCTGGGAAAAAGGGGTAATATTGTACGTACTACGTATGAGATTTACGGAGAAATAAAGCACCGGGTTCAGATGTTGTAATACGTTATGAAGATATAGTGGATGATGTTTGAAGTGAAATCCGTTTTGATGCGAGAATATCTACGAGATTAATGCAATTCTTAAGGATGTTTGTAAGAGAAATTGTAATAATTGCAGTGGAGAAGGCAACAGAAAGAGTTGTGATTGTTACTTGTCGGCGCCGTATCGAACACCTTATGTATAGATATTAGTTTTGTTAATTAAAGATAGAAAAAACCTTTGACTATTTATAGCCAGTAGCTAGACAATTTGTGCAACGTCGTGCAACAGCTCGGATCACGACAGTAGGGTAGTTCTGAAATCAAAGCTTTGTGCCAGACTCTATCAAAGGCTTTTGGTATGCCTAACGTGACAACAAAATTTCACCGAAATCCCTAAAAGAGGATGACTAAGACTCAGTAAGGAAACCCAGAAGATCACCAGTAGAGCGATCTTGAGGGTGCGTCTGCACTGGGAGCTAGAAAGCGGGCGAGAGCGAGAGCGAGAAACTTTAATACATGACAAGCAATGGAGGTGACCGCACTGGCAGCGGCCAGAGGATGGCTGCCCCGCGGGTTGAAAAGCGAGAAAGCAAGAAGAGTCAACAGTTTACTTTTTCTCGCGCGAGTTCGTTGGGTCGGAATGAGCGACGTCGCCGAGATGTTGCCATGGTAACTCTCGCCTGATATCGCTATTAGTGCGGCCAGACAAATTCACCCACCCTGGTTCGCTCTCGCTCTCTCCCGCTTTTTCGCTCCCAGTGCTGACGCAACCTGACGGAAGCCATACTGGCGAAAAGATAGAAGATTGTGGAGTGACAGATGTTTAAGAATCCTCCTATGTAGGATAGATTAAACAACTTTAGACAGGCCAGAGATTAATGCTATAGGACGGTAGTATGAGGGATTAGAATGGTCACCCTTTTTATGAACAGGCTGAATGTAAGCAAACTTCCAGCAAGACGGAAAGGTAGAAGTCGATAGACATAGTTAAAAGAGCTTGGCCAGGCAAGGTGCAAGCACGGAAGCACAGTTTTTGAGAACAATAGGAGGGACCCCATCAGGTCCATAAGCCTTACGAGGGTTTAAGCCAGAGAGGTGATGGAAAAACATCATTACGACGAATTTTGATTAAAGATATGAAATACGTCAGAGGGAGGAGGAGAGAGAGGGACAAGGCCAGAATCATCGAAGGTGAAGTTTTTATCAAAGGTTTGAGAGAAGATTTCAGCTTTAGAGACAGAAGAGATGGCAGTAGTGCCATCATGATGAAATAAAGTTGGGAAAGATGAAGAAGTAAAGTTTTTGGGCATGGTTTTGGCCAGATGCCAGAAGTTACGAGGGGAGTTAGAAGATTTCAACATTTTCTATTTATGAAGGAGTGGTTATCAAGTTGAAGAACAGACATGGCATGATTCCGTGCAGAAATATAAAGCGCATGAGATTCGGGAGATTAAGGCTCAAGTAGCTACCTTTTTTAGACAACCTCTCTATCATGTATAGCACGGGAACAGGATGTGTTAAACCAATGTTTAGAAGGTTTAGGTTGAGAAAAAGATTGAGGAATGTATGCCTCCATTCCAGACACTCATTTCCGTTAACGTTCAGCACACTGATATGATAGGTACTACTTTTATGCGCAGTAAGGTACTGTGTACTATGTACTGCAGATACCCCATACCCCACGCGCAGCACGCCAGTCGTCCCAACACAGCTTCGGTATATACGAGTAGACTGACGGCTTACGCTTCCGCCTGGCAATCCGCTTGCCTTCTTTGTCTGACTGGTTATCCTGTCCTGTACAGTCAGTCTACAGTCTACAGTCAGACTCCAGTTGTCTAGACTGTATTTCTACATCATCACGCTTGCTACCAAGCTTCATCTGGCCGCTATCGACTACAAGTCTCACTCTGGCTGCCGGCAACTTCTCCAGCCTCCTCACGTCTACGCGCTACGAAGTCTCCAAGCTTCAGTACGCTTTTGTATCTTACAAATAAACACAGGGAAAGATCCTCAGTGTTTCTTCTTCAACCACACCAGGACATATTGATGGTGGCAGCTGGTGTGTCGTTCCACAGCCCGAGATCACCGCCACATGTAGCTTCGTGAGGTGACGGCGTCCTCCTGCTTCCCCAGCCTACCACCCTGACAAGTTCTCTACAGCCCTACGGAGTTTAGTGGAGCTGAGGACCACTCCATACATCTCTGCTTCTCAATAAGTATAATCTGTTGTGAGTAAAACTTTATAACCACAGTGATTATTTTTCTATGAATATTTTAGTGTAGCAGTGAGTTGGCGTTCCCGCGTAAAAAAAAGCGCCATATTGGTCCCCAGTGATGCCAATGTTCTGATTGGTCGCCTATGACATAAGGCTCTGGACAGACGCCATATTTATTATTTTGGTTGAGGTACCAAATATTTATTTCTTCGCAAGTACACACTTTTTTTTTTTTTTTCAGTGAGTACACATTTACACATTATTTTTTTTTCTCTGTGCTGATCAGTATTACATTATTGTGCATGTTTTGATGTTTTAGTGTACATTATATACTGTGATTCTTTATTACGTGTGCATATATCATTTATTTATTTATTTTACGTGATTTTCCTCAGACATGCAGTTTTCTTTGATTCAAATTTTAGGGGTAACTCTTATATTCATGTTTTCTTTTATTGTGCACTTATAATTATTTTACTTGCCAACTTTTCATAATTATTTCTTTACATTGTTATTTATAATTATATTAACGTAATTAGTGCAGCACTTTATTCATTTTATAGTGTAAATTATCATTATTATACCTCTTGATTATTCTGAAAAGTGTACTTAGTATAATTTCATCTTATTTTATTTTTTTCCTGATACACTTATGTTCTTGTGAAGTACTCTTGTACTAATATTATTCATTTTCACAGAGTGAGTGCTTAGCAGACCCGTATTTTGATAAGTGCTTGTTAACCTGTCTGTGACTCAAGTTATCGTCTGTTTACGTACGTGTACACGCACACAAGCACACCTGTACGTGGTCCAACACAATTTCTCTTTTGGAGTGGCAACTATATGTATAATATTTTGTTTATGTTTTTACATTTTGGTAAATCTTATCATAAACAATTTGTCACAATGTTTGACCCTGTTGCTACTACAACTACTACTACTACTACTACTACTACTACTACTACTACTACTACTACTACTACTACTACTACTACCACTACAACTGCTACTAATAATTTCACTACTGTGATTACATCCACTACAAATGTTACACTACCTCTTACATCTGTAGCATCTCCAGCTATTAAACTTCTACAACATAACTCTTCCATTCAGAAATTCAGTGGGGAAGATATTGACATATTCTCTTGCTCAATTTTTACAACTATGTGAGGATGTTCTTAGTAATTCTCAAATTCATTCAGGAGCTAAAAAAAAAAATTGTTTTGTACGTTTCATCTTGTCCCTGGATCATTGGCTAGTGACCTTATGACTGCTACAGCATTTAATCCTAAAGTTCTAAACTATGATTATGATCAGTTTAAAGTAAACTTTTAAAAATTTTCGTGTTGCTTAGCCGACAGACAATTTTCAATGGGGTTTCTGATGCTGCAGAGACAATGTTAAATCACTTTGGAAACTCTGATTTTAGAAGGGCACAGGCTCGTTCTGCACAGTTAGCTAACCAAGCTGTTTCTTCTCTCAAAGCCTCTTCCTGGTTTCAAAATGGTACTTTAGATGAGGAATCTTTTCGTCTTATCATGGAATTTCAATATTGCATACAATTGCAGAGTCCAGAGGAACGTCACATTGCCTCTACCCTCCAGTATACAAAAAAAAAAAGTCTTTTGGATTTTTCCACCAAGTTAGCAGTTAAACTGCGTAGCCAACGTCCAGCCTACATTGTGGCTACTTCTAACACTACTTCTAGTTCTGGTGTCACACTTAAGGAATCAGTAAAGCAGAAGACTAACCCTGTTATATGCCAGTATTGTCATAAAACTGGACACACAATACAACGTTGTTTTCAAAAGCAACGTCATGAAAAAACAAATGCTCAGTATAGCAACACAGCTTCATCAATGAAGTTAGATTTACGCAGTGACCATGACACTCGTTCCAGGCAGTTGTCATGAGACCGGAAACCACAGCGTTATAGATCTTGGTCACGTGGTAGTCACACTGATACCACTAAAACAGCGTTGTTGCCTCCACCATACTACTGTATGATACACGGCAATTGTGCACATTCTACTGAAGAATGTAGAACTATACCTAGACTTCAAAAGCAACAAACTGTCACGCCACAGTCAAATTTTCAGCAGGCTACCTTTCACAAAGCGAAGGACTAGCTACACAAATTAACATAGCGTCACTATGTGTTCCTTCCTTAACAGCTTCTATTTTTCACCGCCAGAATTTTCAATGTTACACATACAGTACACCATTCTCTGTCTGTATGGACACCGGTGCGGATGTGAGCCTAATCACTGAAAGTGCATATCTCAAACTGTTTCAGTTATATAAGCTTTCTTTTCAACAATGTCAACGCGCTTTCAAAGGTGTTGAAGGTTCTCCATTACACATTATAGGAAGTGTTCTCCTACCTTTTTCTTTTCACCCTCATGATTCTACCTTTTTTGCAAAATTTCACATAGTTTCTAATTTTTCCTTGCAGTGTGATGCTCTTTTAGGCTTTGATGCACTTGCAGAAAATGATATTTCCCTTCATCCTAAATATCAGGCACTTTCTTATAAGGATGAACTTTTTTATGCTACATCTAACCCTAAATCTATTTTAAATGTCACCACTAAACGTGTACACTTTGAAGAGTCCCCTCTCCCAAGAGTCAACGAGTCTCTTGCGACGAGGCACCTAACTGTTCCAGCTGCTAATGCAGTTGACTCAAAGTGTTCTGTGTCTGTACCTAAAATGAGTGCAGCTGTTGTTATTGGTGATCAGTATGTGGGCCCTACAAGTGCTCGCGTTATATCAGTGCGTGTCAAGGATGCCCCTGTAGGTTCCTTTGTGTTATCGCACCCTGACACTTCCAAAGTGAAGCGTCTAGCAGTAGAAAGTACCTTGTCGTCTGTACGCAAGGATAATGTTACTTCTGCTTTAGTAACAAATCTTACTGGCTCTTCTATCACCCTCAGAGATGGAGTTCACTTGGGTTCAGTTACACTTATTGATGCAATTTCATTGCAGGATTCCACATGTGTAGCAGCTGTTTCTTCACAGTCTTCTACTCAAAGTCCTGAAGATATTGCTTCTCAGCTTGAGCCTCATGTACAAGTTATGGATTTTCCTGATATGAAATGTAGTCTTATTAACTTATTTGTGACCCACAGGGAAGCTTTTACTCTTCCTGGTGAGCCTCTTGGTGTTACAAATAGAGTCCAGCACCACATTGATCTAAAACCTGACACACGTCCAGTGTACGTGCAGTCTTATAGGTTACCTCATTCTCAGCGACAAATTGTTGATGAGTTAGTCCAGAACATGCTTCAAGAAGGCATCATACAGAAGTCTTATTCTCCTTGGAACTCACTTTATACTACTAGTAAAGAAAAATGACAACTCTTAGGCCCCCCACACACGAAGCGATTTTAGAAGCGCGACTTGAAAAACGCGATTCTGGGTTGACCCCACGCACACAGCGACTCGTGTAGCGACTGCATACCTCCTCCCCGGCCATACACCCCATCCCCGCTACTGTATCCACGTGAACTGCCCTCTCCTTGGCCATAACACCCACCAATGAAGCAGGAAGCTATGGCTCTCGCTCGGCTCCCTCTCCTATTACTAATAAAAATCAGTCTGCCTGACTCCGCTTGGTAGTTTGAGGGTGGGTCTTCAGGTATGATTATGCTAGGAAGATTGTTTGCTTTATATAGTTTGTTTAATTCTGTGTTAAAGCTGCCTGGGTTGATTGAGTTCAGGTAGTGGGCGTGCATTAAGCAAGTTTGAATTTTCATGTTTGTTCCCTATCGATCTGGCATGTCGCAATAGGTTGATGCATGGTTTGTTTATTAGCTTGGCTGTATGTGTGTGCATTAGTTTGTTTTTTTACTTTACGTTTTTCGGAAATAGCTTTTTTCCTTAGATGACAGCAGCCTGTCTTTGGATGCTATATCGTCGCTGCCAAAGGCGAAAAAATTTTACCAATTACCCCACACTCCCCCTCCCAGCTGCCCCGCGCTTGGACTCCACGTGGAGAAAAACTCTGCCTGATCGCTCATTGGCTCTGATCTCACCCTGACCAGCCAATGAGATGCAAGTAGTGATGAAATCGCGGGAAGCTGTCGCCTCGTATGTGGGGCTTCATAGTAACATATGTAACTCGAGTCGCTCGGGAATCGCGGTTCACCAAGGGATATCTCGAGTCGCGCTTCCAACCCAGCGAGTCGCGACCACGTCTGAAGGCTCCAATAGACTTGCATTGACTTTGGAGTCGCGCTTCTCAAGTCGCGCTTCTAAAATCGCTTCGTGTGTGGGGGGCCTTATCGTGTTGTCAATGACTTTAGAAAAGTTAACACAGTCACGGAACCAGATCATTATCCTTTACCAGTACTTTCTGAGCTCCTACATAACATTGGCAGTGGAAATACAGTATTTTCAACTCTTGATATTAAATCAGCATTTTGGCGGATTCCATTATCAGAAAAAAGTCGTCCAGTAACACCTTTCTCTACTCCTACAGGGCACTATAAATGGTTACGCTGTCCAATGGGTTTACGCAATTCACCTCTAACTTGCCAAAGACTAGTAAACTCTATGTTCCATGGTCTCATTGGTAATAGTTTATTTGTATACATGGATGATCTCATTCTTGCCTCTAAAGATACTGACACACACTTAGAGAAATTATCTCAAGTTTTTCAAAAATTCACAACAGCAGGCCTTAAGCTCAATTTGCCTAAATGTCAATTTTTCAGATTCCGCATTGAATTTTTGGGACATGTTGTGGATTCTCAAGGAATTCATACTACCTCAGATAAAGTTAAAGCTATTCAAAACTTTCCAGTGCCTAGAACTACAGCACAAGTCAGTTCATTTCTAGGTCTTGCAGGTTACTACCGTGCATTTATTAAAGACTTTACATCTATTGTTCATCCCTTAAACAAACTTAAAAAGAAAGATGTACCTTTTCAATGGACATCAGAACAACAGCAAAGCTTTGATCAACTTAAGACTTGTTTAACACAGCCTTCTGTTCTAGCATTTCCAGATTACTCCTTACCGTTCACAATTTGCAGCGACTCGTCAACTTTTGCCATAGGAGCTGTCTTGATGCAACAAGTTAAAGGTCAACATCCACATGTAATTGCTTTTGCTTGTCGTGTTCTTAACAAAGCAGAGTCACACTATTCTGTAACTCACATGGAAGCACTTGCTGTAGTGTGGGCTCTCAATGATTTCCGTGATATTATCTACAACTATCCAGTCACTGTCTATACTGATCATTCTGCTGTAACTCAACTTTTCTCAGGAAAGAACCTTACAGATGGTTCCTAACAGTTGAGCAGTTTCAAGCAGAGATAAAGTATCTATCTGGACGTGTTAATCTAGTTGCAGATGCTTTTTCACGTAATATAGCTATTGCTGCAGTAACACAAGTTCATAATTTTTCTCACCAGGACTCAACGTTAGCTCAACGTAATGATCCCATTTGGAGTAAAGTCATTTATGCACTAGAATCTGGTGATGAATCAAATTTGCCTAAATTACCTATTGCATTAAAAGAATTTGATATTCATAATGACATTCTCACGCGTACAGTACAAGTCTACGACCGTGAAGTACAACAAATTGTCATTCAAGAATCTCTTGTCCCCACAGTCTTACATTTTGTTTATGATGCGCCACAAGCAGGTCATCCAGGTTGAGACAAAACTCTTGCTATGGCTCGCCTCAAATATTATTGGCCAAAAATGCGTCTTGATATAACTACTCACGTATCTCAATGTGTTTCATGCGCACAGCACAAAGGTAATACTAATACAGCGCCTATTCTAGAGTACCCTACTCCAGCAGGTCCTTTTCAGACCATCGCTATTGATTTATTGCAACTACCATGCAGTCGGCAAAGTTCCTTTTATGTCCTTGTCTGTGTAGATTACTTCAGCCGCTTTGTAGTGTTAGCTCCTTTGCAGAACAAGTCTTTTAATGCTGTTGCCCACGCTTTAGTAACACATCTTCTATGTCCATATACTACACCAACTGTTTTGCTCAGTGATAATGGGATAAAATTCAAAAATGAAATTTTGCAAAATATTTGTAAACAATATAACATAACACAGACTTTTGTTTCTGTACAAACATCCAGCCTCATATGTCCTTCGCCATGTAGTACGTCAACTTCATGATTCTTGGCAAGATTTGCTTCCACATGTTGCATCTTCAATTAATGGATCAATTAATGCTTCCACAGGAAAAACACCTCATTACATCATCTATGGATCAGAGAAACGTTTACCTTATGATCTATTGCTTCAACCTCGTGTACCTGTACTCAAGCTCCGCTAGGCATCCGCTTGCCTTCTTTGTCTGACTGGTTATCCTGTCCTGCACAGCCAGTCTACCTCTACAGTCTACAGTCTACAGTCAGACTCCAGTTGTCTAGACTGTAATTCTACATCATCATGCTTGCTACAAGCCTCATTCTGCTCGCTACCGACTACAAGTCTCACTCCAACCGCCGGCAACTTCTACAAGCCTCCTCACGTCTACTCACTACCAAGTCTTCAAGCTTTTGTATCTAACAAATAAACACAGGGAAAGGCCCCCAGTGTTTATTCTTCAACCACACCAAGACACTGAGGTGGGTCTCTGATACGGAAACAGTAATCATTCCAAGGAAAATCAGCATAATACGTCCTTAGGTTCCCCCATCTGGCAGAAGTAAAACGCCAGAGGCACCTCCGCTTTTGGGGATACTGAGGAGAGATGTTTATTCCATTCGTTTTGGCTAACTCTTTCGGACCTGCTCGGGAATTGGCAATTAAGTGGGCTTTTTTGTTGAATTGTTCTTGCTCCTCTTGGTCAGATTTTTCCCGGTACATAAGATAAAGGTTTCCTCCCTTTCTGTCAGACTGAAATATAGAATATTATTCCCTTGTGTGGTCTCTAAGATAACCTGTTTAGAAAGAAATATCCTGAATTACCATATGAAATTCATCCACTTCACTATTGCCTACCATCATGCTACAGCTGACATTCCTATATTTAAAATCTCCTACCACACAAATCTGACTGACTGTACCTGCATGCTCTATCTATTTCTTACCATAGTGAGCAGTTCATTTCTTTGGTACCCTTTGGTGGGCTTTACACTAAACCTATTACTACCGATTTTGATCCTTAATATTCACTAATAAAGATTCAGTTTTGCTATCTATTTTTATTTTACTGTTAACATAACATTGCAATGTGTTCCTATCGTACATTTCCTGTTTTCCATGTCCTTATGTAATAGTGAATAATCATTAATTTTGCCATATAAATTAAATATTTTTTTCCGATATGTCTAACCAAGTTTCTGTTAACGCAATGATATCAAAGTTTTCTTCATATGGCGATCCTCTAGGCAAATTTATGTTACGCATAATACATCTACGGTTTGTGTAATAACATTCAAGCTATTTCAGACAAATCCCCTCATTTATTCATTCGTTAAAGGAAGTGGTGGTGTAGTGTGGATAAGGTGGTGAGCGTGGGGATCGAGCAGACGTCCACGCATAGTAGGTTTGAGTCCCACCACATACCGCCTTGAACTTTTGCTATTTGTCGAGTGGTTTAAAGTTCCCAAGTTCTAGGTGGTTACACCAAAGATGCGTTTGGGTTGTGATATGGGCCCTAATATGGGTACCACTATAAATAAAATTGCCCGCGCCACTAATGAAGGTGAACAGCGCTTCCTATACATACTTGTCAAGTATACCTACAGGCGCTATAGGCCATAACATAAAAAAAGAAAATCCTGCAAACCTTCAGAGATACTACCTCTTGTCCAAGATCAAGATAACGTAAAGCTCGGTGACTGACATTTCGCATCGCCGGGGGCACAGTGGCAGAGTTGGTAGGCCCTGAGAGGCGCTGGAAGGTGCATGACTGCTGCAGTATCGTCTGTCTTTGTTCTTGCCTATGAAATTTGTTCCTTCATGAAACACACTCATACGTACTTAAATCTTTAACAGCAAGATGGTATGACAAAACTATGTATGCCATATGACGTTTAATGTAGGTAAACCAAAAATTATTGTATTACATTCATTATATTCCAACCTTGGACCAGGCCACTTTATTAGTTAAGCGTGAGGAAAAGCCAAAGAGGTGAAAGAGTAAAAGGGACACACACACACACACACACACACACACACACACACACACACACACACACACATACACACACGCGCGAGGCGAGGGATGATCATAATCAGTGAAACTGAAGCTCTATTCATACACATCACACCTGATATTGGCAGTTGCCTCATTGACCACGTGCGACAAAGGCCAAGGTGTATAGCGCTCATTAAGGATCACTGCCCGTAATGCATGTTACATTTCTGATACCGTGTTTTCCAGTTTTGCATGAACTATATTTATTGGTACTGTTCTGCATTATTCTAGTAGCGCTTCTTGAGAATATATGGTATAATTCTGTTCTTTTTAAGGGGTTTGGGCAATTTGGATTACTACAATGTATGAGGTATTTCGCATTTTCCGTCTGGTGAAAAATAAATGTTTTGTTGTGGTTATTTCTTTTGCAACAATATACGGATAAGAACGTTTGTTCTACGTAATATGTTCACAGGCAAATTCACAAAGAATTAGCAGATATATTTCTCACGTCCATGAATTTCATGTCAGGAGGCCTCATACGGCACAGTGAAGCAGTCTGAGGTGTTATCACACAAAATAGTAACATTAAGTGTTCAATGTCAATATTTTGCTCCATTGTCAGAAGAGCTATACATATCACATGATATTTGTGCGCAGTGTGATTTTTTTTTTTTTTTAAGCCCGACTCCTACTACGCAATCATGATCTATCCAGTACTCTGGATATGTGCCAAATGTACGATTTCATGTCTCATTTCCCTTCTGCCATCAATAAGTGAGCAATCCCCTGCTGTTCTACCATGGCGGTGTGAAGATAGTTTATGTATAGTTGATGAAATATTCAGCTCATGATTTCTTATGGCGGCTTGACCACTCAGATATATTATTTTTGTGTCTAATTTTATTGTTCTTAGTTAGGTGAAGTTGAGTTAGGTTAGATTTGGTTATGTTTTGGTAAGATACTTTTTTTGTGTCATGCATAAGAACGAAATAACATTTCTCGGGTAGATATTAGTGTTTTTTGGATTCGTTTCTTAGAGGATGTGATCCATTATAAACCAAAGTGCGACTTTCTTAAGCCGAGGAAGATCTGAGTAGCCAAACCGTCTCAAGTAAACATGAGTAATAAATACCATCTATAAAAATCATCCTCTAACTAGCAGGGAGATGCTCACCTCGTGACTTTATCTTCATTTTCGTTCCAAAGCTGGAAGTTGGGTTTATGTGCGCAATGACTTGATTTTCTCTCGTATCTACGCTCTTGAATTTTTTTGAGTTTTCCACCATCTGGCCACGACTTCAGAGTCACTTTCTATCTAAATTTGTCTGTCCTGTATACCTTTTGCTTGACTCTTCCTCTGACCATAAGAAATTCTTTGACTGTTTAACTTCCAAAATGGAGCACATTCTGTCTTTCCTTTCTGGGAGATCTCCAATCTTGAATATATAAAAGTTCACCACCAGCTTTGGCTTTCCTCTCTTTCCACTTACCATGCTGATGAGCTAGCCTTTAACTTTCCTATCCTGATTGACGCAGAACAACTGGTGCAGCACCCTACATGTATTCCAGACCGTCTTGGAGAGAAGCCCAACATTCTTGACGTTTTTATAACCTCTAATCCTTCTGCTTATGCTATTAACCTATTTTTTCCTCTGAGCTCCTCCGATCACAGTGTTTTTTTGTATCGTATCTTGCCTTATCACTCCAATCCCTCCTCGGGATCCCCCAAAGCAGAGCTGTCTCTGGTGTTTCGCTACTGCCAGTTGGGGAACATAAGGAGGTATCATGCTTGGAATGATTGGCATGGAGGCGTAAATTCCTCACTCTTTCTCTCTATCTAGACCTTCCAGACCTTGGTTTAACATAGCCTGTTCTCGTGCTATACATGATAAAGAGGTGTCCCCCAAGAAGTACTTGAGCTTTCCATGACCTCAATTTCATGCGCTTTATATTTTTGCCTTGAATCATGCAAAGTCTGTTCTCCAACTTGCCAAAAACTTCTTCATTCGTAGAATGTGTCAAAATCTTTAGAGATCCAACTTCCATCGAATCTTCTGGCATATGGCCCCAAAAATATTTCCAATAACTTTACTTTTTTTTTATATTTTCCTCCTGTATTTCAGCCTGATGACACCACTGCTATAAAAATTGATTATAAAGCTGAACTTTTCGCTCAAATCTGCTAAAATCTTTATCTTGGATGATTCTGGATTTTTTCCTACTAATCATATCCCCTCTGACTAGTTCATGGCATCGATTCTTTTCCCTGATCTTTTCCATGCCTTCACTAACGTAAACCCTCTTAAGGCTTATGGACCAGAAGGGCGGGGCCTTCCTATTGTTCTCAGAAACTATGCTTCCGTGTTTGCACCGTGCCTAGTAAAACTCTTTCAACTCTGTCTATCGACTTTTTTTTTTAGGCCTATAGAACCTGTAGGCACACTTGAAGAGTGTATTGGAAGCGCTGTTCAGCTTCCGCCCATCAGTGGCACAGGCAATCTATAGTGGTACCCATATTAGGGCCCATATCACCACCCAAGCTCATCTTGGGTGTAACCACCTAGAGCCTGGGTATCATGGTGACATGTAGGTAACTCTAAACCACTCGACAAATGGCAAAGTATTTAAGGCTGTACTTGGTGGGTTTCGAACCTACGCGTGGACGTCTGCCCGATCCCACGCTCACCACCTTATCCACTATGCCACCGCCTCCCTACCTTTCCTTTTTGCTGCTTACATTTAGCCTATTCCTGTAAAGTATGACTGTTCTAATCTCTCAAACTACTGCTCCTATTTCTTTAATATCGTGCTTATCTAATGTTTTTAAACTATCCTAATCAGGAAGATTGTTAAACATTTGTCTTCATAATCTTCTATCTGATCGCCAGTGTCTTCTGTCAAGGCCGCTCTACTTATGATTCTCTGGCTTTCCTTACTGAGTCTTGGTCATCCATCCTCTTTTAGAAATTTTTGTGAAACCTTAGCTGTTGTTGCCTTGATAGAGTTTAACACAAGGCTTTGTTCTTCAAACTATACCTTTCTACTGCTTCTATCTTTCTCTCTCCATCTTCATCTCAAGTTTTCTCTCTGACTGATCCTTGGTTGTTGTGGAAGACGGCCACTGTTCTTCTAGATTTTTTATATGTGGTGTTCCTTAGGCTTTTGTCTTGTCTCTTTCTATTATTCATCACTGATCTTTCAAGCAAAACTTCTTGTCGTATATACTCTTACGCTATTGATACCACTCTTCAATACCTATCCTTCGTATAGTAGACAGTTCACGCTGGAACCCCATTGAACACCTACTACTTATCTCTCTAAAATTTCTGATTCGGCTAGAGAAATCTTAGTTTTGTACAATGCCTTAAAATTTTACTTCCTCCATCTATCATCTCGACACAGCCTTCCAGACATCTATCCCTTCCTCTTCTTCAAGGACACTCAACTGTTCCGGTCAATTAATTTCTTGATAAAACAACTTCGATGAAGTAAGGCAAGTAACTCTATACAGGGACCTTTTCAGCCCATGTGTGGAGCATTCTTCACAAATATGGGTAGAGTTCCAACTACTTTCGTGGCAAGGGTGGAATTAGAAGCTTTTTGTCTCATCAACTCTTCTCCTCTTGCTGATTGTCTTCAACCTCTTTCTCAACGGCGCAATGTTGCATCTCTAGCTATCTTCTACTTCTGATTTTGCTAACTTCATGGTTTTCCTCCTCCTTGTTTTTTCAAGACTTCCCTCTTTCTCTCACCTCTATTCTGTTCACCACTCTAACACAAGACTTAGCCAATAATCTCAATCATTTATCCCTATCTTCCGTAACTCTGGAACTCCCTGCCTGCTTCTGTATCTCCATCTACCTATAACTTTAACTAATTTAAGAGAGAAGTTTCAAGAATTTTATCCCATTCTTTTGGCTAACTCTCTTGACTCTCTTCAAGGATTACCATCTCAGTCGGCGGTTTTTTTTTTTTTTTGTGTGTGTGTGTGTGTAATTCACTGTTTGATCTGCTGCAGTCTCTGACGAGACAGCCAGACGTTACCCTACGGAACGAGCTCAGAGCTCATTGTTTCCGATCTTCGGATAGGCCTGAGACCAGGCACACACCGGGACAACAAGGTCACAACTCCTCGATTTACATCCCGTACCTACTCACTGCTAGGTGAACAGGGGCTACACGTGAAAGGAGACACACCCAAATATCTCCACCCGGCCGGGAATCGAACCCCGGTCATCTGGCTTGTGAAGCCAGCGCTCTAACCACTGAGCTATTATATACTTATACTATCCTACTACAACAAGTGCTTACTAATACCTGTTAGACTGACATCCCTGGCCTACTGTGTGTGTGTGTGTGTGTGTGTGTGTCCCTGCCCAGTTTTTCCTTCTCACATAAAACATCTTGAGTGAAGCTACATCTGACAATAGCAGTGGGACACCACAAGTACATCCATGTCCGGACCGCTCAATCACTCGCACCCACACATCATGAAGAGGGACGTGGTATCTATGAGTAGACTGCTGTGTCCGGGCCTAGACCGTTTTTAACGCAGCGGCAAGCTGAATAGCGTGAAAGGGTCATGATATGTGCTCAGAGAAAGCAGGTTTACCCGCTCGGGCAACCAGCTCCGACCCGCTCCAAGAATCATGCAAATATTATGTGTAAGCGTGCACAGAGGAAGTATGTGATAGTAGCCTTTCACATGTGCTTGCATCATTGTATTATGTACATGTATAACATATTATATATTCATATTTTTATTATGTAACACGCTTGTTGTTACTCCCGTGCCATGCATGGCATTGTGGGACTATGTTCTCCTCTCAACCGAGTGGCGTGTCTCAGTTGTGGATGTGCTGACTTAAGACCATCGCTCTCGAATCGTGCTGTCATCCCAAACACCAACACTCTCTCGTTCTGTCTTTGAACTCTGTACTCAGTGCCGTCTACAAATACAGCGATGTACTCAGTGCTGTATGTACAAATACAGCAATGTGTATCTAACTGGTCGTTTGCTTGTACAACCTTTTGGGATGTACTCAGCACCACATTAATAAAAGTAAGTGGTGACTTAGGACTGATGTGCTACTTTTGTAGTAGACCAAGGGAGGAAATATCACATTTCAGTTGTTCCTCTTAGAAATTTTGACTTGATTTTTGGCTTTCATTGATACAAGTCATCCCTGATCGCTGCTTATGTTCTTGGGCGCATGATGAAATCAGTATATATGTGTGTGTGTGTGTGTGTGTGTGTGTGTGTGTGTGTGTGTGTGTGTGTGTGTGTGTGTGTGTGTGTGTGTGTGTGTGTGTGTGTGTGTGTGTGTGTGTGTGTGTGCTGCCGTAGTGCAATGGAACCACATGCACTTTGGGGACCGTGGAGTCCCCAAGCACACGGGTTTGAATCCTGCCCACGGTCCGAGTGTAGGAAGAGGTTACAATCGGGATAACGGCTCACTAACGGGTGGGCTTTGAAATAGGAGGTAATCCTACCCAAAGTACCCTAAGCCCGTAATTCCCGTGGAATTCCTATATTAATGTGGTGGGGCATCAGCGTGGCCACTGGCACCAAACTACGTCATATGCCCTTAATACACACATAATGTCTCCACAGTGTCCACATTGTGTGTGTGTGTGTGTATGTGTGTGTGTGTGTGTGTGTGTGTGAAAAGATACAATCATCGCTTAGTATAGCTATTAATCTGTCCCCTTTTTGGAATACAGTAAACCCCCGATTATCAGAATGCGGATTATCCGAAAAACGGGATTATCCTAAATCAATTTGGATAATGCAATTAAAATTCGTATTGTTTTCCATACTATAACGTTGTAAAACATTAAAAACATGAAAATAAATCAAAATAACTACATATGTACTATTACCACATTATTAAAACTATCCCATGAACTTTGTTTAGTTTCTCCATATTTGGCGTCTGTAATTTGCCAAATATGCATTATGACTGAGTGGCATCCCTGGTTAACTTTTTTTTGCCTACTCATGGTGAAAGGATTCATTCGGTTCGTGTAATTCTGCCGCTTCGGTTTGCCTTCTGTAATTCGGTTTTGCATATTCGAGCGTGGTCGGTAATGTCTTCGTTTCTTCATTTGATTTAAGGTGTATCAGTACTTGGCACCCTTGTTTGTTTTCCTTCTGTACTTTCATTTGTTTGCCTAATTTGTTACGTTATAGTTTGCCAAGGGGAACACTCTTAAACTAAAGACTGTTTTCATTACCGGAAAGAAACTTCGGAAGGTGAGCTATATTCTGATCTATTTTATTTTTTTCTTTTGCTTTTCAACTTACTCTTCAACTACTTTAGTTAATTCTAATAACATTTAAAATAACATTTAAAATTGATAAGAACAATTAATATAAATACATTTTACTCGTGCTTTGTTTAGCGTATCGTGCGTTTGTTTTCTTTAATTGTTTACAATCGGCAGTTGGCAGTCGCGCCACTATGTTTACACTCGCTAGCCGCATTCTACAACCTGTGTTTCCACCTCACTTCTTTCATCGTCACCATGCCTAAGGTGCCCAAAGAAACCAGGAAAAGGAAGAAAGTCGTCTTTACCATACAGCAGAAGCTGGAGATATTGAACAAGCTGAAGGCGGGAGATAACTGTGCATGCCCCAAGGGGCGTTTTGTAACAGTAGTTTTTATAATTTTTTTACCTAAAAAAATTAGTGTTTTTTTTTAGGTAAAAAATCATAAATCTGGATTATCCGAAAAATCGGCTTATCCGAACGAGGCTTCCCCTCTTTCGTTTCAGATAATCGGGGGTTTACTATTGCCTTCAAGCACGGTGTCCTATTACCAGAAAGAAAAGAAATAGATGAATTAGAAAGAGTTAAGTGTAGAGTAAAAAATAAATTAAGTAAAATTGATATATTATTGTTACAACAAATGAACAATAAACTCTTCAAATTACATTTGAGGGAATGCTTGTAAAATTTTAGAGAAATATTTCATCTCCTATGAATTATAATAATATGAAGAAAATTCTTTGTATCGTAAATCTGTTGGATAGGCTTACTTGAGATATGATAAACTGCAAAACTTTTAAAAGCCGTCTTGATGAATTATTTGCCTCCAATCCTCAGCTAAAACCACTTGTATGTTAGAAATGAACTTGATTGCCATCATGACATGAAACCACCTCATTTAATCTATCTACATATCTATCATACATATTTTTTTTTTTTTCTGGTTTTATCTTCTTGAACACAGTAAGTGATTTTTTTCGACTGTTTTTACTCGACGGCTTATACCGAGAGTAAAAGACGGAGAGAGTCTTCCATCCATTTCCTCTTCTATTACTACCTTTATAGTAATTTGTCAGTCAGATTGACTCTTAAGGACCACAACCTCTGTCGTGGCCAAGGCTCCCATGCGTAATGTGTGTGTGTGTGTGTGTGTGTGTGTGTGTGTGTGTGTGTGTGTGTGTGTGTGTGTGTGTGTGTGTGTGTTTACTAAGACCTGATCATGAGTGGACCCACGGCGCTTCTATGTATAGTTTTAACCTTGTGTGTGTGTGTGTGTGTGTGTGTGTGTGTGTGTGTGTGTGTGTGTGTGTGTGTGTGTGTGTGTGTGTTTACTAAGAACCACGGCCACCAGCCTTTACCCTCTCAGTGAGAGCTCATAACTCATTATTACCGATCTTTGCTTAAACCAAAGACTGTGTGACCTTATACAGCACACATCCTTTCTCTCGTAAGGGGAGACAGTAACTGCCCCGCTTAACAGACCCCCCCAGATGGGAACCGTGGTGGAGGGGCTTGCGTGCCCCTGTGACCTGGCGAGCTAGGCTAGAGGGGGCTTAGGCCCCTGCTCTGCCCTTTCGAGGGGGAGAGGGCTACCCATACTAGTAAGCTCGCCAGTGAGGGGCCAGACTAAATGGTTCCTACGTAGGTTGCCAGTGGACCAGCGGAGCCACCCGCTGGAGTGATCGCCCAATAGGGGCCGTCTTGTGCTGGATGGTTGGGTGTCCAGGCTGGGATGCTTTGGGAGGGGGGTCTCAGCTCTGTCGTGGACAAACATTCGTATCATGTGGGCCTTTTTTTAAAACGACTGGTCCGCATGGGGACGAGGTACCCTGTCCACAGTAGCCAGCGCTCCCTCCCATTGTAGTCCCAGTAGGTGGTTTCCCTTGCCCTGGGGTCATTTTTTGTGTAACTTTATATATATGGTGAAACACAAAAAACTGTCAGGTTCTCGTGAGGTGGCTGACCTGGCCCACGAGACGTCATCTTCAGGTCTGAGTGGGGAGGAGGATTCCCCTCCACAAGAGCCTCCCACAGCAGTCTCCTGTTCTGGGAGTTCTTCTGAGGGACGTATTTCTGCTGCATATGACTCTTGTGATGGTAAATGTTAACCCATCATTTTCTTATCACGCCTTGCACTCACTTCTCAAGGTGTATGGCACGGTTCTTCGCATTCGACTTGTTTATGATAAGGACTTTCCTTCTAACCGCTGCTATGTAACGTTTCTGTCATGTGATGAAGCCCGTTTGGCTTATGAACATGTAGCATCTCTGCCCCTTGCTGGCTCTGGCTTTAAGACAGAACTTCTCCACTCGCAATATTTCAGACAGTGACATGGATTACATCCCAAATCTTTTGAAAACCATTCAGAGAATTCAGTTCCTGAAGTCCGCCAGATCCCGCCTCCACGTTGGTTTGTGGCGTACTATAGAAATGGGCGTGGAATTTCATCCATGCCTCCCGGTACTTGTCCAAAGAAATCGGCACGATTCCTGAGGGAAACCTCAAGAAATATGGGAAGGGGTGCTCGTGCGAGCAAAGATATTACGCAAGCAAGGATGTTGCAACATCTCCCATGCCCTTCTGACAGCATGTTTGAGACTGTTAAGGCTCATCCCACCTTTAATTATAGTAAAGGTTGTGTGTACAGTCAGGATCTCTATGAATTTCCTGAGGAGGAAATACTAGCAATGTGTCCTAACTCAGTCCAAAAGGTGACTAAGATGAGGAACCTCCAACATGGTCCTTCTCACCTTTTTGGTTCCACCCTTCCTGACCGTGTTAATATCGGTCCTATCAATCTTAGGGTGAGGCGTTTTGTTTCTCGCCCTCTTCAGTGTTTCTCATGCTATGGGTACGGTCACGGCAAAAGCTCCTGTAAGGAAGCTTCTCGATGTGGTAATTGCTCTGCACTAGACTCACATTCTGAGGAGCATTGCAATGCTGCAGCTTATTGTTTCCATTGCCGTGATGCTCACCAGGTACGTTCCAGGCAATGCCCCAGGTATCGCCTGGAGCAGGACATTCTACAGCTTGCTAACAGTCAGTTTATCAGCCTTGGTAGCGCCCGCCGTGAACTCCTGTACCGCCAGAAGGATGGTACTGGTGCGACATCCTATGCTTCATTGGCCGCTCGCTCTTCAGCTGAGTCTGCCGGTCCGAAGACAACTCCTGCTACCTCTCGCTCTGTTGGGGCGGGTGGTCCTGTTCATTTGGCCAATAGGTTTGCCCTTTTGTCTGATGACTCGGTTGAGTCATCTCTTAAGAAGTGACGAGAATAATACGGACTTGACCAAAGTCACCCATGTAGTAGATGTCCATTTGCCACCTGTATCTCCTAAGCCTTTGAAGGGCCTGACCAAACGGCACCGCGGCTCTGCGGAGTCGATAGATTTAGCTCAGCCTAAGCAGTCTAAGGTTTCTCCCGGTGCACATGATCGTGAGTCCTCTAGGGACCGCTCTGCAATGGTAGCTCCAGTAGTTTCTGTCCAGCCTTCTGTGACGCCCTCCGTCTCAGATCGGGCTTCTTGTGATGAGGACGGTCTTAGCATGGAGACGTCCGATGATATTGTCACAGCCGTCCTCGTGGACCCGCTGTATCAAAAAGTGCAGTCCAGCCTGACCCTCGTCTTCCGATGACCGGTAGGAGTGATGATGGTTCGCATCACTCACCGTAGGCCGAAAGGCTGCGGTCCAACGACCCGGCACATCTCAACTCCCGGTGTCTTCTCGTCGTTGATTATTTCTAGTCAGGTGAGTCACGGGCAGCCTTCAAAAGGCTCGCCCGTCCACTGCACCCAAATAGTCATCTTCAAGCTTCTACAGTGGAACTGTAGAGGCCTTCGCGCCTCGTGGGGGGAACTCCGAGCTTTACTGTCGGAGTTCTCTCCAGCCTGTGTAGCTCTACAAGAGACTATGCTAGGTGATAGTACTTATTCTAGTCCTCCTGGCTATCGTGCCTTTTTAGCACTCCTTTCCCTGACCAGGGCCACCACGGTGGCACAGCTATTCTAGTCCGTCAGGATATACCTGTTATCCCGTTACAACTTAACTCTCCCTTCAGGTGGTTGCTGTTAAGGTCTTTATGGGACGACTGTACACCATTTGCAGTTTATATCTCCTCCTCGGCTTCCTGTCTCCAGGGGTGAGCTTGACGGCCTGGTGCGTCAGCTGACTCCGCCTTTTCTTTGTTGGGAGATTTTAACGGCCGTCACCCATTGTGGGATGAAGGTGCTAGTAATCCTCGTGGGGTTTTAATCGGTTCTTTTATTGAGGATGAGGGATTGAGGTTTTAAATTCTGGGATGTTACACATTTCCACAGTCCTACTGGGACTTTTACAGCTATCGATCTTTCTCTTGTACATCTAATTCTTTCCTTGATTTTAATTGGCGGGTCCTACCGGATTTACACGGTAGTGACCACTTTCCGATTTTATTGGAATCTGTGAACTCTGAGCCACAGTCCCGGCCCCACGCTGGGTTTTAGACAAGGCAGATTGGCCTCGATTCACAGACCTTAGCTCTTTATCCGTCCGCTGGCTGACTTTTCTACTTGTGCTGAGGCTGTTGATTATTTTACCGATTTTTTATTTCAGTAGCGCTTCAGACAATCCCTAGGACGTCAGGTCGCTTTACTAAGCGTCCCGTTCCTTGGTGGAACGCAGCATGCACTGCAGCGGTGAAAGAGAAACGGGCAGCTTTCTCGTCTCCGGCGACATCGTGGGGACCCGCAGTGCCTGGAAGCTTTTCGGCGCTGCCGAGCTCGGGCCCGCCGCGTTTTGAAAGAGGCACAAAGAGCCTCTTGGAAAGCTTATGTCTCTTCCATTAATGCCCACACCCTCTTACGGATGTCTTTAACAAAGTGTGCCGAATTGCTGGAAAGTATTCTGCTCCTTCCCCACCAGTTTTGTTGTCTGCTGGGCGAACGGTGGCAGACCCTAGGACTGTCGCCGACCTCTTCGCGGAGCACTTTGCCAGTGTTTCCCGGAGGCATCCTGCAGCCCGGGCGCACGTCACCGCCAGAGAATGGAATCTCACGGCATAATTTTTTCTTCCACTGGAGGGGAGTGTTATAATGTTCCATTCTATGCCTCCGAGTTGCGGACTGCTTTGTCCCAGTGTCATGACTCTTCTCCTGGCCCAGATGATATTCCTTATGCCTTCCTGCGCCACATGTCTGACAGTGCTTTTATCTTTTTATTAAATCTTTATAATATGATTTGGCATACCGGTGACTTTCCATCTTCTTGGGCTGTGGCAGTGGTTCTCCCATTTCCGAAGCCTGGGAAAGATAATCTCAGGCTACGAACTATCGTCCTATATCTTTGACGTCCTGCATTTGTAAAGTGTTAGAAAAGATGGTAAATGTAAGACTCATGTGGTACTTGGAGAGGGGAAGTACTTGTCATCGGTACAGTACGGCTTCCGAAAGATGAGGTCTACTACTGATGCTCTTTTATCCCTAGAGTCTTCTATTTGTGAGGCCTTCGCTAATCACCACCATCAAGTAACAGTGTTTTTGACCTGGAGAAGGCCTACGACACGGCTTGGTGTCATGGCATTTTACAGTCTTTGTTTAATTTTGGCCTTCGTGGCCACCTTCCTATTTTTATCCAGCAGTTTTTATCCAGACGTCTTTTACGGGTTCGAGTTGGGAGTGTTCTCTGAGGCTACTGCTCTAAATGATGGTGTCCCACAGGGAAGTATTCTTAGTGTTACACTATTCGCAGTCGCCATAAATGGTGTTATAGATACTCTACCAGATGGCATTCACAGCTCCTTATATGTTGATGATTTATGTATTTCTTTTGCTGCTGCTAGGATGTCACTGATTGAGCGCAACCTCCAACTGGCGATCAATAGGGTGTCCAGTTGGGCCAACATGAACGGTTTTCGATTCCCCACCTCAAAGACCGTAGCCATGCATTTTTCTCGCAACCGTGGTGTCCATCCAGACCCGGATTTATACCTCGCCAATAGACGCCTCTCATGCGTGGAGGCGACTCGATATCTTGGCCTTTTGTTTGACAACCGTCTCACCTGGGTTCTCCATTTCCGTTCTCTTAAGGCGTCTTGTCGGCAGGCATTATCCCTCCTTCGGGTTTTAAGTCACACCTCTTGGGGTGCGGACAGGGACACTTTGCTGCTGCTTCACCGTACACTCATACTTCCCAAGCTGGAATACAGCTGTGAGATCTACTCATCCGCAACGGATGCACGACTACGCACGCTTGACCCCGTGCATCATGCTGGGGTCCGCTTGGCTACGGGTGCATTTCGGACATCTCCAATACCTAGCCTTCTAGTGGATGCTGGTTTCTGGCCGCTCGACCTCCGGCGCCAGTCTTCGATGCTCCGGTGTTGGTTTCGCACCCACCGTCTTCCTGATTCTGTCCCTTGTCTGTCAATGTTGCGGGACTCGCGTTCGCAGGCGTATGTCACTCGACCGAGTCTCCCTAAACCTTTTGGCCTTAGAGTTGCAAATCTCATGGCGGATTTATCTATCGACCCCACTCCTGTGTACTCTTTCCGGCTCCCACGAGTTGGTTATTGGCAGCTTCCTGTTATCTCATTATGCCCTGCCATGGATGGCAAGAAGGATTTTCTGCCAGCTCTGTCCCACACACGGTTTTTAGAACACTTTTTATGCATTCTGATGATATCCCTGTTTTTACTGATGGTTCCAAATCCGACGCAGGCGTTGGATTTAGTGTGGTTTTCCTCTTTTATCGGTCTGGCAGCCTTCCTTCAGTGGCATCCGTCTTTACTGCGGAGCTGTCTGCCATAGTCCTAGCTTTACAAATAATTTTTACTCTACCGGTTTCGTCTTTTACAATTTTTAGTGACTGTCGCAGTGCTCTTACTTCTCTCTTGCACTATATCCTTTAACCCTTTGGTTTTATCAGCCCTGGAGTGGCTATACCTTCTTACACAACGAGGATATCGTGTTGGGTTCTGTTGGGTCCCTGGTCACGTTGGTGTTCCAGGGAATGAACACGCAGATCGCCTCGCTAAAGAGGCAGCAAGTCGCGCTCCATCTCCTGCCTCTGTTCCGTTTCGAGATGTCTTTCCTCTAATTCGTGAGGCAGTTGCAGCAATTTGGCAGAGGAGATGGCTAACGGGGGTCGCAACCTCGAAAATGGGAGAGATCACTACTTCCTCTATCCCTCACTGGACATACACCCATGTTCGGGATCGACGTTTACAGACTTTATTGGCGCGACTGCGTATAGGTCACACGTACCTTACACAAAGGTACCTGTTGACCAGGGACCCTCAACCTTACTGTGATGACTGCCTGGTGCCGCTTACCGTGCGGCACCTATTGGTAGAGTGCCCTAGTTTGATAGAGTTACGACTCCGCTACCTCTACCGCTGTCGCGGTAGAGATAGCGGTGTCTATTATATCTCAAAGGTCCTTGGACCAGAGTGCCTGGCCCAAGGCCATGACGTTTTTAGATTTTTGGGAGAAGCTGGCCTTCTCCCAAAGCTGTGAATTTTATTTCATTTTATTATATGTATTTTAATGTTTTATGTATTTTATTGTAGTTTTTTGTTTTTACTTACCATTAATTTTATCGTTTTTACTTGCTTTTAGTTATTTTACGATTTGTTTTAAACCCTTTTTGTTTTAATTAAATAGTTTGATGCGGCGCCATATGACCTCCGCTGTTGCGGCGCCTAACACCAAATCCTCCTCCTCCTGTGTGTGTGTGTGTGTGTGTGTGTGTGTGTGTGTGTGTGTGTGTTTGTGTGTGTTTCATGTGTGTGTTTGGAACGTTTCACTAATCTGTGTACTGTATATGTATGTATGGATGTGTGTATGAGTGTAATTCACTGTTTGATCTGTTGCAGTCTCTGACGAGACAGCCAGACGTTACCCTACGGAACGAGCTCAGAGCTCATTGTTTCCGATCTTCGGATAGGCCTAAGACCAGGCACACACCACACACCGGGACAACAAGGTCACAACTCCTTGATTTACATCCCGTACCTACTCACTGCTAGGTGAACAGGGGCTACACGTGAAAGGAAACACACCCAAATATCTCCACCCGGCTTGTGAGGCCAGCGCTTTAACCACTGAGCTACAGGGTGTGTGTGTGTGTGTGTGTGTGTGAGTGTGTGTGTGCTTGTGTTTGGAACCTTACATGAATCTGTGTATGTGTATGTATACGTGTGTGTGTGTATGTGTGTGTGTGTGTGTGTGTGTGTGTGTGTAGTTTTCACCACCACGGTTGCCTGCTGGTCACCCAGCCAGTCTTCCCCATTACGGAGCGAGCTCAGAGCTTATAGACCGATCTTCGGGTAGGACTGAGACCACAACACACTCCACACCGGGAAAGCGAGGCCACAACCCTTCGAGTTACATCCCGTACCTATTTATTGCTAGGTGAACAGGGGCTACACATTAAGAGGCTTGCCCATTTGCCTTGCCGCCTCCGGGATTCGAACCCGGACCCTCTCGAGTGAGAGTCGAGCGTGCTAACCACTACGCTACTCAGTGTGTAGTGTGTGTGTGTGTGTGTGTGTACTTGTATTTGGAACCTTCATGAATCTGTGTATGTATATGTATGCGTGTGTGTGTGTGTGTGTGTGTGTGTGTGTGTGTGTGTGTGTGTGTGTGTGTGTGTGTGTGTGTGTGTGTGTGTGTATAATTCACCTCGGTCGCCTCCTGGTCACCCAGCCAATCTTCCCCATTACGGAGCGAGTTCAGATCTTATAGACCGATCTTCGGGTAGGACTGAGACCACAACACACTCCACACACCGGGAAAGCAAGGCCACAACCCCTCGAGTTACATCCCGTACCTATTTATTGCTAGGTGCACAGGGGGCACACATTAAGAGGTTTGCCCATTTGCCTCGCCGCGCCGGGACTCGAACCCGGGCCTCTCGATTGTGAGTCGAGCGTCTTAACCACTACACTACGCGGTGTCTGTGTGTGTGTGTGTGTGTGTGTGTGTGTGTGTGTGTGTGTGTGTGTGTTTCCTGTCTTTGCTTATCTTTTCATTTTCTCTTTTATTTCTGTATACGTTGCATTGTGAATGTCTTAATATCAGTGATTTCAATAACTACAGACCTTTTTTACTTTTATCAATATTATCGAACATACTTGAAAAATTTGTTGCTGGTCATCTCATACAATTTTTTGGAGACACTCTTCATCAATACTTAGCACGGATTTCGCCCTAGACTGCACACTGAGACTCCTCTTACAGATATAAAAAAATTAAATATTTGCTGATTTGGACTCTAAGAAGGTTTCTGTTTTGACACTATGTGATCTATCAAAAGCTTTTCATAGTGTCAAACATGATAAGCTACTAAAAAACATGTACAAACCATAACATTGATATTTTTGGGTTTTCAAGCTATCACAGTCTGTTCGTATTGATAATATGCCGTCTAATAAAGTGAACGTAAGATATGAGGTACCACAGGGCTCGATTCTTTGCCCAATTCTGTTTCCGATATTCGTAAATGAGCTTGCCATGAATATAAATGGTGGTTCACTGAAACAGTATGCAGATGATACTCAAAAATTACATGCTGATACCAGTGATAACTTTAAGAAACTAATCTCCAATACTGAAGTTACACTGCATTATATTAAGCTAATTTTTTTTTTAATAATGGGCTTATATTAAATCCCCCAAAAAACTGAATGTATGTTTATTTGAAAATGACAAATTCTCTCACGTATAACACTAGACATTTGTATAAATTT
>NC_059296.1:23278685-23306185 GCF_017591435.1 Portunus trituberculatus
AAATAATAATTATAAAGAGATCAGATGCCATCCTATACATTGCTTATTAAAATTTAAACTAATTTTACCTAATGTAACCTAACCTAAGCTAACGTAAACTAATCTAACCTGACCTAACCAAACAACCTATACGGGAACAAATTTAAGTACCATAACCTAATGTAATTTAACTTACCTAAACTTATCTGGCATAACATAACATAAGCTTAATTTATCCTACAACTTATCCAAATTGAACTAACGTTACCTAACCTAAATTCCTAACATCACCATCCAAACTATACATACCATGGCTAACCAACAGCATAGGATCACCTTTCTAAACACATCTCTGCAAGCAATACTGAAGTAGATATGAATCTTAGTAAACTCCCCTTTAATCTTAAATCTGATTCTCTGTGCTTCTATTCCCGTCCCGATCTGGCCATCTAGGGCCTCCAGTAGGTGTTAATATTGTCGAGTACGTGTGTGCCTTAGGTATGGGACGGTGTAGAGGGCTTGGGGGTGGCTGGGGTCTGCTCTTCTGGTGCAAGGTCAAAGTTGAAACCTTGATTACATGGTGCTGAAGAGAGAGAGAGAGAGAGGGAGAGAAAGTGTGTGTGTGTGTGTGTGTGTGTGTGTGTGTGTGTGTGTGTGTGTGTG
The DNA here is from genome assembly GCF_017591435.1 of Portunus trituberculatus. Classification (NCBI taxonomy): domain Eukaryota; kingdom Metazoa; phylum Arthropoda; class Malacostraca; order Decapoda; family Portunidae; genus Portunus; species Portunus trituberculatus. Next base: position 23,279,328 of record NC_059296.1, read on the forward strand.
TGTTAGCTACAATGTCTAGCAACCAGTTCTATAAAGTACCAGAATCGCCACTTACCCTTCTTTCCCCTTTCGCCATTTACACGTATTACTAATGGAATATTTGGAAATGAATACAAGGGCTGCCTGTTAATTACTTCCTCCTGTCTCCTAAATACGCTAAAAACAATAGAAAAAAAAAACACGAGGGATATTGTATATACTGCAGAACATTAATTCAACATATATTCGTACCTTAAAAATGAATTACCGTCCGCGACACCTATATTTCAGTAATGTGACCGAGTATTATAGCTTTATGTTAGTCACACGGAATTAACAGTAGTGTTATTTATTGTTATTATAGCACCTGAGGGCTTAACAGTCAGGTAAGGTTAATAACAGTGGTGATAGTGGTGATAATGGAGGTGGTGGTCGAGGTAGTGTTTAGGGGAGAAAGGTGATCTCGTTAGTGATGAAGAATAGGACAATGGTGGTGATGATGATGGTAGCTCTGGGGGACGGTGATATGAGGTAATGATAGTGATGCACGGTGACAGGGTGCGTGATAGTGATAGCGGGTGGTGGTGGCGATGGTTATGGTGATGGTGGCTTCAGGGAGGTGTATGAAGTAATGATGGTACATGATAGCCAAGATATTGGTGGTGATCGTGGGTGGTGCTGATTACTTTATGGAATGTGATGTTAGGAAAAAAAAATAAAGGACAATAAAGTTCTTTTGATCTTTTCTGCTGCAAAAAAATTACTGACTGCCAATCTCCCAACTTTTAGTGATGTTTTCTGGCCATTTTTACCCATTAAAACTGGTGTGTACTCCATGAAACATGAATGTGGTATTAGGTGCAAAGAACAAATATTTTTCTGTAACTTTTTGAAAGGATAAATTTATTGGATTCCATCTCCTTTTTTCTGCCATGGACTGGCTTTCTTCCCCTATCAGAAACAAGCGTGTATTAAATAAAACAAACACAAAAAAAAACATAGTACCAATTAGCTCCTAAGTGTTTCGAAAAAACCTGCATTACCTGACTAAAGTGAAAAATGTATGTGTAAATGAGTAGAGTGGTGTAAATTATTGACTACATCCCGTGTTGAGGACTGGTGGCTGGTGATGCTGTGGATGATACTTATGCTGGTAACGACGTGGATTGATGAGAGTACTTTGCTCTGGATTGAACTGTATTGGTTATTTTGGTGCAATGAATACTCTTGTGGACGTTGAATTGGTGTAAGTAGTATTGCAGGTTAAAACTGCAACTACTTTTTTATTATCATAATTCTTTTTATTTTATTTTTTTACATGTGAAAGAAACATATAAAGAGTACGCAAATTGTATAAGAACAGTTCTTAAGTGTCACTTATTTCTCTCTTCCTTTAAGAGAAATATGTATGGAGCATTGCTGGTGGACAGTGTGATATATTTATATATTCTTGTTTGTGCATGAAACAGCCTTGTCAAGAGTACAAAAGATGAGAAAGAAAAATCACATAACTACCACTTTCTTTTCACTCTCCTAAAATAATCAATGTCAACAGTATAAAACTCCTAAACTTCATAACGGTAGTGGTGAAGACTGCCTTTATGGTCAAATTAAAAGGAATTGATGAATAAGTTAATGAGGAAAAAAATATCTTCACCATCTTTTGCCAGCCTTGTCAGACGCCATCTCCGCCGCCACTAAAACTCGGTCTTTTGAGGCTAATAATGAGGGTGCCCGAGGTGCCAAAGCGACCTCGGGAAATTTACGACAAGCCGCAATAAGAGAGAAAAAAAAACTCATAACCAGACGGTACCAGCAGCACAAAGTGACTTTTATCGCCACATAAAAGCTGTATTATGAGCGGAGATGTTAGCAACAGGGTGCCATGGCATCGCGACAACCAGTGACCCTGAGGGGAAGCCAAAGAAAACAGGGAACAGGAGGAACAGGAGTGAGGGAGTAAAGAGAAGAACTGTGAAAACAAAGAAGTGAAGTAGTGAAGGATGGAAAAAAGGTGGGAGAGATAATGGAAGCTAAGATGAGGTTGAAAAGAAGTAAGAGAAGGAGTTAAGAATTGAAAGTGACTTGAAGGGCGAGAGGAAGCCGATGGGAGGATGAGGAAGCGAGGAATTCTGCAATGTAAAAATAAGCGAGAGGAATAAATTTGTGGAGAAGAGGTGAATTAGGAACAGTACAAGGAAGAAAAGGTGAGGTAGTAAAGCAGTAAATCAATGCAAAGTCGGAGAAGCGGAGGATACAGTAATCACAGATAACTTGCGTGTAGTTAGCAGAGTAATCAAGGGGAAAAAACAGTTAATGAGGAAGACTTGCTTTCGAGTGAGCAAAACAAGAAAAATGTTGATCTCATATGAGAAGAGCTTTGATTAACATATCAAGAAGTATATGATATCTGGGAAGTCAAAACGAAGAGGGAGTTAACGAAGAGATGCAAGCACACTAAATACCAATTTTAAAACGGAAAATGTAATTAAGTGAAGTTAAAGATTCGTGGAAATAACATAGATGGTGAATATATAAATACTCCTACGTTATGAAAAATCTTAGTCTCAGGAAGGGTTCAGAAGTTATAAGAAACATTATTTTATCTAATATGGGAAGTTTACATTAAATCAGAAAGCGATTGGAAATTAATTTTAAGTAATATTCATCAATAACAAGGTAACTATAATGTATGTGAAATTAAAAGATTCGACGGAAAAAAATATAAAGATCACGATAAAAATATGTAACGTTGTTACTTTTTTTTTTTTTTTACGTCTGTATGCATACGTGAAGAGTATAATTATGTAGGAAGCGCTGTTAAGGCCTGTCCACACCAAGAAACATTGCTTGGAAACAATGCTTCCCAACTGTTTCTAAACAATTTCGAAACCTGAGGAGATATTATGTTGATTTTCCCTGGAATAATTACTGTTTCCCAGTCAGAGACCCATCTATGTGTGTTGAACGCTTGAAACCCAGTTCTCGTGCTGCACATGATAGAGGACATTTTTGCACGTCACAATCACTCATATATAACACTCCTAATTATACACTACTGTGTGGCATACTAAAATATTTATGAAAGAGTACATAGTACGTGGTACGTATATAGTACACACACACTGACACTCAGACTTTCTCTAATGATAATATGAGTTGTATTATTCTCTAGTTTCTTCCACCATACTAATCTCTCTCTCTCTCTCTCTCTCTCTCTCTCTCTCTCTCTCTCTCTCTCTCTCTCTCTCTCTCTCTCTCTCTCTCTCTCTCTCTCTCTCTCTCTCTCTCTCTCTCATCTTCATAGACACAAACTATCAGCCTCCCTCACTTGTCTTATATTCACATAAATTATGATTTTTTTTAATGTTAGAAGGAAAACTGGCCAAGGGCAACATAAAATGAAAAAAAAGTCCCACTTAGATGCCACTTCCTTTGCAGGTCCGAGAGAGTTAGCTAAAAATTGATAAATGTCTTTAAACCCCCTCTAATATGAAGTCAAGTCATAGGAAGTTGGAAATACTGAAGCAGAGAAAAGTATGAATGATTGACAGTACTGATTAACTCTTGCAGTAGGGAGTTGGACAGAATAGAGGGTGAGAGGAAGAAGAAAACCTTGTGCAGCGAGGTCGCAGGAATAGGGGATGCATGCAGTTAGCAAAATCAGAAGAGCAGTTACCATAGAAATTGCGGTAGAAAATAGAATGATATGCAACATTGCGACGGTGAGAAAGAGGCTGAAGAGTGAGTCAGAGGTAAGGAGTTGATAATGCAAAAAGCTTTTGATTACACCGAAGAGTACTACTTAAAAAAAAATCACCTAAATAGAATAACTGAAGAAATGCATAATTTGCTCAGAAATATACTAGTAACATTTATGACACAACCGAGATTGGAGTATGCAGCGATAGTCTGGTCACCAAGAATGAATGAAGAAATTAGGAAATTGGAAAAGATACAGAGCACAACATAAACAAATATTAGCAAGACTAAGCTATCTTCCATATCAAGAAAAATTAAGATAATTCGACTAATAACATTTGAAAAGAAGATGCTGAGAGATCTAAAAGGAATGTATAGAATCCTAAAGGGAATGTAGGTGATTGAAAGAGGCGATTTAGCGATCAGGGACTGGATTCACTTAACAGTTACGTATTTCGTAAATCCGTAAAAAGTCCGTATTCATGCTAAGAGCTATTGACTAAACACTGATGGGCTTCGTACGTACCTCAAAAGTTAAATACTCTCTGAGGACCCCGTAAGGTTTCGCAAACCTGACCCATGAGCGCCTTTTCTCTCCTCCACAACCCCCCGAGGTAAACACTGACGAAGCCGGAGGTTAGAAGAAGGTGAAGTAGATTAAAATAAAGACATAATCACTTAAGTGGGCTGAGAAGCGATAAAAGACTCTATATATGAAAATACTAGTGTATTAGCACTTAATAGAAGCCTGAAAAAGGAGAGGAGTAAAATATGCATGTAGGCTAATTGAAAGTGCTCATCTTGGGTATAACCACCTAGATACCCAGGTTCTAGGTGGTTACACCCAAGATGAGCATGGGTGGTGATAAGGGCCCTAATATGGGTATCACTATAAATAAAATTGCCTGCGCCACTAATGGGCGGAAGCTGAACAGCGCTTCCCATATACTCTTCAAGTGTGCCTACAGGCGCTATAGGCCTTAACATAAAAAAAAGTGACATTATCGTATGACAGTGGCCTGAGGAGGGAAGGAGATGAGATATATGTACTAGTACAGTGAATCTAGAAAGACGCTCAATGGTAGTGATAATAGTTTTTGGCGACTTTTTGGCTATAATGTGTAGTGTAAAACAATGGTCTGGGAGGTGTGAGTGCCTGGCAGTGATGTAAATGATTAATGAAGAGAGAGAGAGAGAGAGAGAGAGAGAGAGAGAGAGAGAGAGAGAGAGAGAGAGAGAGAGAGAGAGAGAGAGAGAGAGAGAGAGAGAGAGAGAGAGAGAGAGAGAGAGAGAGAGAGAGAGAGACAGAGAGAGAGAGAGAGAGAGAGAGAGAGAGAGAGAGAGAGAGAGAGAGAGAGCCTGACAGTGACAGTGCATTGAAAGATTGGCCTTTATTTCACTTGTATACTTATATAATGTTTGCCAGTGACTGATTCCCATCTTTTAAACTCAGTAACGTTAATGAAGTAATAAATATACGTTTCATAACTTGTAGATCATATTTTCCACCATTAATGATGTTGATACACAATGGGCCGCGTTAGTGCCCACAGTGGTTCGAGTTTGTATAAGTGAGCCGAATTAACAATGAGCAGAATTTGCAATGGGCTGAGTTGCCCTATAACCCTTATTGGGGTATCACTGTCACCGCTGTTTCTTGTATCATGTGATTATGACACATTATTCATTTCTACTTTTTGCTGATTAGTTACATGTCCCTCGAGAGAAAAGAAAGTATCTAAGATGGCGAAACCTATAGTGAATGGCTTTAATGGCCGTTCGTATGGACTCCTTATCTTTTCCTCAAACGCAATGCTAAAGTAGGAAGCGTTAGTGAAACCCGCCACAGAAAGGTAAGTGATAGAAGAGAACATAGCAAGAAACTAAAATGATGTATGCAAAAGAGGTATAGCGTTTCATATAGAAGTATAACAGCATGAAAGGAACTCGATAATGAGATTCTGTGTATAAAAACAATCAATAAATTTGGATGCAAAAAAAAGAATGGGACACCACGAGCCTAAGTGTGGGTGGCTCTTTTCCTGTATATCGCAATTTGGTAAACACACACACACACACACACACACACACACACACACACACACACACACACACACACACACACACACACACACACACACACACACACACACACACACACACACACACAGTTTTAAGGAAAAATTGGATAAGTGTAAAAATGGAGACAGGGCCCAGGTCCTGTAAAACTACAACTAGGTAAATACACACACGACATATTCGTGGTTGTCAGGGCACTCATTTGTATGCTTATATTGTAAATCCTCCCCACTCCCCGACCCACCCCCAAAAAATAGCGTGGCAGGTCACGCGATAAATATCTTATGAACAGAAATAATTCTTTAATTCCTGGCGGGACCATTTGTCTCCATCTGAAAGAAGCTGACGCGCGGCATTCAACGTGGCGCCCCAAGGCAGCCCCGTGTCACTCCAGAAGGAGGGACTGTCTTCTATTACACTTCCACACGGCGATGCTCCCTTCAGGTTTCTTCGCCACAGGCTGTTTAATGAGCTGATGTAACGGCGTACGTTCTCTCTCTCTCTCTCTCTCTCTCTCTCTCTCTCTCTCTCTCTCTCTCTCTCTCTATGGTGAGGTCCTCAGGTTGCCTTTGTTAAAATTTCCATTGTTAAACAAAAATAGCTTAACTAAAATATTGTATGTATATTTTGCGCATTTTTATGTATATAAGTATATGTGTTCACCTATACTTTTCCTAAATGATTGTTTTTGTAATTAATCTTATGCTTATATACGTGTTTCAGTAATTTTTCTATCTTATTCTTTTGTATATCCGTGATGCTTCTGATCCAAAATACTATACCAGTATGTCAGATCCTTGTCTCTCTACCAGCCTATCTTGTTTTTCTTTATCTATCTTTTGGTTCCGTATTTATTTCTTAACTTTATATCCACCTGATTTTTTTTCCTGTGTGTGTGTGTGTGTGTGTGTGTGTGTGTGTGTGTAATTCACTGTTTGATCTGCTGCAGTCTCTGATGAGACAGCCAGACGTTACCCTACGGAACGAGCTCAGAGCTCATTATTTCCGATCTTGGGATAAGTCTGAGACCAGGCACACACCACACACCGGGACAACAAGGTCACAACTCCTCGATTTACATCCCGTACCTATTCACTGCTAGGTGAACAGGGGCTACACGTGAAAGGAGACACACCCAAATATCTCCACCCGGCCGGTGAATCGAACCCCGGTCATCTGGCTTGTGAAGCCAGCGCTCTAACCACTGAGCTACCGGGCCGTGTGTGTGTGTGTGTGTGTGTTCGCGCCCACGTTCGGATGCCCTGCACGCCTGCGCCTGCATGCTTACGCACGTGTGTTTGATAGCGATTGCACGTGTATACATTTGCATATCTATATGCATGTGCCTGTGTGCACGTACATCCGTAAATTTCTGTTCATCTCAATTTATTTGTCTGTATATATGTATCTGTGTTTATGTGTGAATACTTGTCTGTTTATATATATATATATATATATATATATATATATATATATATATATATATATATATATATATATATATATATATATATATATATATATATATATATATATATATATATATATATATATATATATATATATATATATATATATATATATATATATATATATATATATATATATATATATATATAGCTCTGTCAGTGTGTCTGTCTGTCTGTCTGTCTGTCTACCTGCCGGCTTGTCTGTCTTGTTTTTTGTCTGTTTGTCTGTCTGCTTTTAAGCTCGTTTGTTTATATATAGGCCTTTCAATCTATATTTATTAGGAAGGATATGTGAGCGTCCAATCATTTACAAATCTGGAACCGTTTATCCTTTTTTTTCTCTCTCTAATTAGGTGAGTTGTTGCATTTCTTGAGATTCTATCCACTTCATTATCTTAGATAAAAAAAAAAAAAACGGTAACTGTGGTTCGAGGAAGAAATTGTCGCTGTTTTCATATTGGAAGAATGAACAGTTCTTGTTTAAGGTAATAGATTTTTTTGCTTATTGGGTTATGTGAGTAAATGCTTACTTATTCACCATTTGATTATTTTTATTTTCTTCGACGCAAGATGATTCAAGGAGATTCCATATATCTCTCCTTGCTGGTTTATACTTTGTTTCGAGTAATTTGGTGATCAAGATCTCTTTTATTCACTTTAAGTGTGTGTATTGTGGTATGATTTCATGGAAAACTTTTTTTTTTCATACTGAATATTGTAATTTATAATATCTTGATGGGAGTGCATTGATTTGCGGTCTACTGAACATCTCATTTAGAGTTATGAGGTTACATGGTCATGTTTGAATTTCCTTCGGGTGGTCTAGAGTAGACAGGTAAGCGAGACAGAAATGGAAGAGATTATAGGAGGCTTTTGTGTTGCACTTATGAAGCAGAGGCTACTATTGGTTATTCTTTGTATTGATATCATAGTAATTTGTGAAGTCTCTCCGAAACACCAATAATTGCCATGTGGTGTTAAGTACGATAACGTCATTGAATCTATAAATATAAAGTGTAGCTGCAATATACGCTCAAAGTCTTCATTTACTTACTGTGCACAACTGGAGGAAGTAGAATTTTTGAATTACTCAGTCACTCCTTAAGTTGTCAGGGATGTCTTGGAATATGTGCTGTAAATTTTCTGTCAACAACTTCATCAAACAAATGGAAAAGCCACAACAGTCAAAGGAAAGCATTACGCGACTTTATGATCGTAGATATTAATGTCAAAGTAATGTTTTTTTTTTTTTCCTTTTTTTGGCTAAGCTGGAGAAGTGAGGAGACCTTACCCGCAGCAATAATGGCGAAGGCGCACGGCACACTTTGCTCTCCAATGATGTTGAAGGCCCAACAGAGCAGCGTGCCGTAATCCAGGTGGCTCTTCGGGGCATAGCTGGCGACAGACACGAATTCCTGCCAGGGGAGATGGGTGAGGGTGATGAAAATTTGGTGAAGGGAAAGAGAACTAGCTGCGGAAGTAGTTTACTACTTTTTTGGTATTATCTGTTAGCTTTGTTACACATTTTCGTTAAGGTAACTGTAGGATGCATATATATGCTTCTTTGAGGGAAGACAGTAAAAGGAGCTAAGGTGAAAAATGGGAAAAGTTTATTAATTTTTTTTTTTTTTTTACGTAGGGAAGAGGGCCAGCCAAGGGCAAAAAAAAGAAAGTTAGAAAAAAGCCCACTTGAGCGCTGGCTCTCCAAAGAGTAGAAAAAGTGCCAAAACCGTCAGCCAGAATTAGGGGAGCAAATGCCTCGATACCTCCCTCTTAAAAAAAGACAAGTTGTAGGAATTTAGAAATACAGATGCAGGGAGGGAGTTCCAGAGTTTACCAGTGAAAGGGATGAATGATTGAGCGTACTGGTTAACTCTTGCATTAGAGAGTTGGACAGAATAGGGATGAGAGGAAGAAGAAAGCCTTGTGCAGCGTGGCCGCAGGAGGAGGGGAGGCATGCAGTTAGCAAGATCAGTAGAACAGTTACCATGAAAATAGCGATAAAATATAGAAAGGGATGCAACATTTCGGCGGTGAGAAAGAGACTGAAGACAGTTAGTCAGAGGAGGGAGTTGATGAGACGAAGAGCTTTCGATTCCACCCTATCAAGCAAAGCTGTGTGACTGGAACCCCCAAACATGCGAAGAGTACTCCATACAGGGACGGATAAGGCCCTTATACAGAGTAAGCAGTTGGAGGGCGAGAAAAACTGGCGGAGACGCCTCAGAACACCTAACTTCATAGAAGCTGTTTTAGCAAGAGATGAGATGTGAAGTTTCCAGTTAAGATTATGAGCAAAGGACAGACCGAGGATATTCATTGTGGAAGAGGAGACAGTTGAGTGTCATTGAAGAAGAGGGATAGTTGTCTGGAAGGTTGTGTCGAGTTGATAGATGGAGGAATTGAGTTTTGAGGCATTGAAAACTACTAGATTTTCTCTGCCCCAATCGGAAATCTTAGAAAGATCGGAAGTCAGGCGTTCCGTGGCGTCCCCGCGTGATCTGTTAATTTCCTGAAGGGTTGGACGTCTCTGAAAGAACGTGGAAAGATGTAGGGTGGTATCATCAGCGTAGGAGTGGATAGGGCAAGAAGTTTGGTTAAGAAGGTCATTAATGAATAATAGAAAGAGAGTGGGTGACAGGACAGAACCCTGAGGAACACCACTATTAATAGGTTTAGGAGAAGAACAGTAGCCGTCTACCACAGCAGCAATAGAGCGGTCGGAAAGGAAACTTGAGATAAAGTTGCAGAGAGAAGGATAGAAGCCGTAAGAGGGCAGTTTTGAAATCAAAGCTTTATGCCAGACTCTATCAAAAGCTTTTGATATGTCTAACGCAACAGCAAAAGTTTCACCGAAATCTCTAAAGAGGATGACCAAGACTCAGTAAGGAAAGCCAGAAGATCACCAGTAGAGCGACCTTGACGGAAGCCATACTGGCGATCAGACAGAAGATTGTGAAGTGACAGATGTTTGAGAATCTTCCTATTCAGGATAGATTCAAAAACTTTAGACAAGCAAGAGATTAAAGCTATAGGACGGTAGTTTGAGGGGTTAGAACGGTCACCCTTTTTAGGAACAGGCTGAATGTAGGCGAACTTCCAGCAGGAAGGAAAGGTAGAAGTCGATAGACAAAGTTGGAAGAGTTTGGCCAGGCAAGGTGCAAGCACAGAAGCACAGTTTTTGAGAACAATAGGAGGGACCCCATCAGGTCCATAAGCCTTCCGAGGGTTTAGGCCAGCAAGGGCATGGAAAACATCATTACGAAGAATTTTGATTGTAGACATGAAATAGTCAGAGGGAGGAGGAGAGGAGGGACAAGCCCAGAATCGTCCAAGGTGGAGTTGTGAGCAAAGGTTTGAGAAAAGAGTTCAGCTTTAGAGACAGAAGAGATGGCAGTGGTGCCATCAGGATGAAATAAAGGAGGAAAGATGAAGAAGTGAAGTTATTTGAGATGTTTTTGGCTAGATGCCAGAAGTCACGAGGAGAGTTTGAGTTTGAAAGATTTTGACATTTCCTATTTATGAAAGAGTGTTTGGCAAGTTGAAGAACAGACTTGGCATGATTCCGGGCAGAGATATAAAGTGCATGAGATTCAGGAGATGGAAGGCTCAAGTACCTTTTGTGGGCAACCTCTCTATCATGTATAGCACGAGAACAGGCTGAGTTAAACCAAGGTTTAGAAGGTTTAGGTTGAGAAAAGAATGAGGAATGTACGCCTCCATGCCAGATACTAACACCTCTGTTATGCGTTCAGCACAAAGAGATGGGTCTCTGACACGGAAGCAATAATCATTCCAGGAAAATCAGCATAATACCTCCTCAGGTCCCCCAACTGGCAGAGGCAAAACGCCAGAGGCACCTTCGCTTTGGGGATCCTGCGGAGGGATTGGAAAAATAGGACAAGATACAGAAATGAGATTGTGATCGGAGGAGCCCAACGGAGATGAAAGGGTGACAGCATAAGCAGAAGGGTTAGAGGTGAGGAAGAGATCAAGAATGTTGGGCGTGTCTCCAAGACGGTCAGGAATACGAGTAGGGTGTTGCACCAGTTGCTCTAGGTCATGGAGGATAGCAAAGTTGAAGGCTAGTTCACCAGGGTGGTCAGTGAAGGAGAGGAAAGCCAAAGCTGGTGGTGAACATTGAAATCTCCAAGAATGGAAATCTCAGCGAAAGGGTAGAGGGACAGAATGTGCTCCACTTTAGAAGTTAAGTAGTCGAAGAAATTACTATAGTCAGAAGAGTTAGGGAGAGATAAACAGCACAGATGAATTTAGTTTGAGAGTGACTGTTAAGTCGTAGCCAGATGGTGGAAAATTCGGAAGACTCAAGAGCGTGGGCACGAGAGCAAGTTAAGTCGTTGCGTACATAGACGCAACATCCAGCTTTGGAATGAAAATGAGAATAGAGAAAGTAGGAGGGAACAGAGAAGGGGCTACTGTCAGTTGCCTCAGACAGCTGTGTTTCGGTGAGGAAAAGAAGATGAGGTTTAGTAGAGGAGAGGTGGTGTTCCACAGATTGAAAATTAGATCTAAGACCGCGAATGTTGCAGAAGTTAATGTAGAAAAAGTTGAGGGAGGTGTCAAGGCATTTGTGGTCTTCAACAGGAGAGGTGTCCGACCTGCGGACATTTTTGGTCCCCTCCCCAGAGGAGGACTCCGAGGCGTTGTTTATTTTGGGTCCCATTTTTCTTTTAAATTTTGATTTGGAGTGAAGGGTGTATGTGTGGTAAGTGCATGTAGTTTTGTGTGAAGAAGGAGAGCTGTCTTTAGAAGGTAGGCTGTGACTACCCCCTTGAGTTGTGAGACACAAAGGGAAACATTCAACGAGATCACAACTAGCTTTAATGGAAGGTTCACAACACCTCCTAAACTAGTGCTATTAGATCTCACTGGGAGTAAGTTATTGTTTGGGTAGGTGTCTACTACCTCCTCCATACATTAATTAGAGTCTGATAATTGAAATATGTGGGAAAAAATAGCGAAGACGTTCATGAGCGTAGAGGCGAGTAGGAGGATGGAAATGAGTGGAGCAGTGACAGCAGTGCAAGCAAAGTTCAGTTGTTGGAAATAAAATATGTAGTAGTACAGCTACTGCTATAGATTTCATGGATGCATTTTGAACACTGGATTCAATTAAAGAATTGCAGTAAATAAGTTTTTTTTTTTCCTGTGGGTATTGTTAATTGAGAGTTTGTTAGTTTCAATACAATCATTAGTTAGTGTTCGGTGGAGAAGAAGAGCGTTCACGAACCTGAGAGGTGACAGCGGAAGCGGGGATGGGCAGGTGCTCGGAGGTGTTGTTGAAGGTCCATCTGAAGGTGACGGGACCTGGGCTAGCTTCCACCTCGCACGTGACACTAGCAGGCTCGTGAAGGGCCGTACCGTAAATGGTCTTGCTGTGACGGCGGCAGTAAGGCTTGTCTGGAAAGCAAGGGCAGGCATCTTATTCGAGGAATGACAGTGCAGCCTTGGGTCACGCTCCTCTGGTAGGGGGAGGGGTATGGACCACGGGGAGGACGTGTTCAGAAAGGAATGAGTTTGAAGCATCAGTGCCAGAGTACAGTACATAGCACAATACACCACAATACACTACAGCGCCTTCCTTACACCAGTATGGGAGAAAAGGGGTTATGCTGTTAAGCTGTTCACCTTTTGTCACACACTTCATTCCAGAGCGTCAGTTACAATAGCTAAACGTCGCCGCATTATTTGTAATTCATGCAATTCGTGCAGTAATTCGAATAATTTTCGTATAATCACAGACGTCTTGAAAATTAACACAAATGAGTAGAAACACAAATATACACCATTTCTTGTAAGGAGAAAAAAGCTAATTACGGACATAATGAGACTAGTGGTAATGGTCCCAGTGACGATAATAACTTCCTGCCGTGAAGGTCGCGAGACACAAGAACCACTAATGATGGCGACGATGACTCCCAAGCGACGAGAAACAATTCCAGCCCTCCCAGAGTGAAGGACAAGACAAGAGGGAGGAAACGGGCTTCGCTGAGGCCTGCGGGAGACTAAACGACCACGAGACAACTGAAGAAACCCAAGTTGCGCCGTTAAGTCTAAGAGTCGGCAGGTGAGAGACAAGGAATGAGGCGTAATGATAAGGCGGGGAGAGCTATGATGATTGCCTTGCTGTCCTATTTACCTGCGTCGCCCCCGCCTTCCGTGAACCTGTTAGAACCTCCACTAGAATTAGAACCCCTTAGCGGACTAGACTGGTAATTTTGTCACTCTTACCCTGACCACATTTGTTCCGAAATTCGCTGTTCAGTGAAACAGAAACCAGACCGCGATATTTATGAGTGGTAAAAAATAAACCGTAAAATAAAAAAAAAAGATAAAAAACGTATTCCATGTATGATTCTTTTTTATTTGTTAAATAACAGCGTTGGTAAAAAATCAACCAAAAAAACTTGACACACGCATGATCACACACACACACACACACACACACACACACACACACATCGCGTAGTGTAGTGGTTAGCACGCTCAACTCACAATCGAGAGGGCCCGGGTTCGAGTCCCGGGAAGCGGTGAGGCAATTGGGCAAGCCTCATAATGTGTAGCCCCTGTTCACCTAGCAGCTAGTAAATAGGTACGGAATGTAACTCGAGGGGTTGTGGCCTCGCTTTCCCGGTGTGTGGAGTGTGTTTTGTCTCAGTCCTCTGAGGTCGCTCGGAAATGGGAAAGACTGGCTGGGTGACTAGCGGGTGACCATGGTGAATTACACACACACACACACACACACACACACACACACACACACACACACACACACACACACACACACACACACACACACACACACACACACACACACACACACACACACACACACACACACACACACACACACACACACACACACATATATATATATATATATATATATATATATATATATATATATATATATATATATATATATATATATATATATATATATATATATATATATATATATATATATATATATATATATATATATATATATATATATATATATATATATATATATATATATATATATATATATATATATATATATATATATATATATATATATATATATATATATATATATATATATATATATATATATATATATATATATATATATATATATATATATATATATATATATATATATATATATTTTTTTTTTTTTTTTTTTTACAATGTTTCACTGTTTGTTTGATCTGCTGCAGTCTCTGACGAGACAGCCAAGTGTTACCCTACGGAACGAGCTCAGAACTCATTATTTCCGATCTTCGGATAGGCCTTAGACCAGGCACACACCACACACTATGTGTGTGTGTGTGTGTGTGTGTAACCACGCGTGCTTGTACTTTCACTTTCAGCTAGAAACACTATCACGGAGTCATTACTGAAAGTACCAATATGTAAACTGGTATTATTACAAATATCGTTATTGTTTTAATGCCACAGTGTTACTAATTACAATGAAAATGATAACAATGCTACATACAAAGTTGTTTTGCTACTACTGCTACTACTGCTGCTGCTGCTGCTGCTACTACTACTGCTACTGCTACTGCTACTGCTACTACTACTACTACTACTGTTACTACTGCTACTACTACTACTACTACTACTACTACTACTGCTGCTGCTGCTGCTGCTGCTGTTGCTGTTGTTGTTGTTGCTGCTGCTGCTGCTACTGCTGCTGCTGCTTCTTCTACTGCTACTACTACTACTACTACTACTACTACTACTACTACTACTACTACTACTACTACTACTACTATTACTACTACATTTTTACATTATATGGAACCGGCCAAGAACAGCGAAAAATAAAAAGAAAGGCCTATTGAAATGCCTATCTTCGAAGTGTCAAAAAAGTCAACAAAGACAATGTTATAAATGTTTTGCAACATTTCTCTTAAATGATTTCAGGTTATAGGCTGGTAGAAAAATAAAAGCAGACAAGGAGCTCCAGTGTTTATGAAAGAAAGGAATAAATGACAGAGATTACTAGTTAACTCTTGCATTACAGAGATGCACAAAATCGAAAATCTTCTGTAGCAAGGCCGCGGAAGGAGGGGAGACTAGCAGTAAGCAAAATCCGAAGAGCAGTTGTCATGAAACTAGCGGAAGAAGATAGAAAAAGATGCAACATATACTGGGTGAGAAAGTGGCTAAAGACAGTCAGTCAGAGTAGAGTAGTTAATACATAAAAAGCTTTTCATTCCACCCTGTCTAAAACGAACAGTATGAGTGAAAAATAAAATTTCCTGCGCCAGTAATAAACTGAAGCTGAACAGCGCTTTCTACATATTCCTCAAGCGAGCCTACAGTCGCTATAGGCCTTAACGTGAAAAATGGAAAAAAAAAAATCCCTCTCCTCTCCATACATGTGAAGGACGGATAAGACTCTTCTACAGTTTGGGGTAAAAAAATGCCTAGGGAAGAGATGTGAAGTTTCCAGTTTAGATCATAAGTAAAGGACAGACCGAGGATGTCCAGTGTAGAAGGGAACAGTTGAGTGTCACTGAAGAAAACAGGATAGTTGTCGGGAAGACTTTGTCGAGTAGAAAGATGGAATAATTGACTTATGAGGAATTGAAGAACAATGAGTTTGATATGTCCCAATCAGAAATCTTAGAGTTATCTGAAGTCAGGTGTTTTATGGCTTCTCTGCGTGATCTGTTTTCTTCCTGAAAGGAAAAGTGCAACATGGTATCATCAGTGTAGGAGTGGATAGAACAAGAAGTCTGGTTTAGAAGATTATTGAAGAGTGTGTGACAGGACAGAAACCTAAGAAACACTAATGTTCATAAATTTAGAAGAAAAACAGTGACCGTTTACACAGGAACATTAGAACGATAAGAAAGGAAACTTAAGATGATAGTTGCAGAGACAAGGATAAAAGTTGTAAAAGGGTAATCTGGAAAAGAAAACTTTGTGCCAGACTCTAACAAAAGCTCTTGATGTGACTAAGGCAAGAAGAAAGTTTCGCCAAAATCTGTAAAAAGATGTTGACCAAGACTCAGTGAAGAAAACAAGGTCACCAGTACAGCGGCTTTGCCGGAAATTATAATGGTCATTATATAGATGATTGTTAAAGTGAACTGTTTAAGAATTTTCCTGTTGACGAACGATTAAAGAAACCTTACGTTAAGCTAAAGCAATAAGTAAGTAGTTTGAGGGATTAAAACGGTCACCTTTTTAAGAACATGCTGAATGTAGGCAAACGTTCAGCAAGAAGTAAAGGTAAATGTTGATAGAGTTGAAGGAGATTGACCAAGCAAGGTGCAAGCACGGAGACATAGTTTCTGAGAACAATAGGAAGGACCCCCATCAGGGATGTAAGCCCTCCAAGGGTTTAGGTCATCAAGGACATGGAAAACATCATTATGAAGGATTCTAATAGGAAGCATGAAGTAGTCAGAGGGAGGAAGAGCAACGCCTGAATTATCCTTGGTAGAGTTTCTAGCAAAGGTTTGTTAGAAGAGCTCAACTTTAGAAATAAAAGAAATAGCAGTAGTGCCCTCAGGATTAAATAAAGGAGGGATAGATAAAAAAAAGCAATGTTATTTTAGATGTTTTTTTTTTTTTTGTTATGTGCCACAATTCTCGAGGAGGATTGGATCTCGAAAGGTCTTGACGCTTTCTATCAATGAAGGTGTTTTTGTCAAGTTCAAGAACAAACTTAGCATAATTCTGAGTAGAGATATAAAGCGTAGGAGATTCAGGTGATAGAAGGTTCAATTACCATTTTAGAGCAACCTTCATGAAAAGCACGAGAATAAGCAATGTTATGCAATGGTTCGGAAAATCGTGAGAAAGAAAGAGGAATTTATGCCTTCATGGCAGACACCATCACATCTGTTATGTGCTCATCATACAGAGATGAGTTCCTGACACAGAGACAGTTGTCATTCCAAGGATATTCAGCATAATATCTCCTCAGGTCCCCATAACTAGCATAGGCAAAATGCCAGAGGCATCTACGCTTTGGAGAATCCTGAGGAAGAATTGAAAAAAAACATGTTAAAATACAGATATAAGATTGTGATGGGAGATCCTCAACAGAGAAGACTGATTAACAGCATAAGCAGAAGGATTAGATGTTTTGAAAAGGTAAAGTTTATTTCGCATGTCTCCAATACGGGCATGAATAGAAATACGGTGTTGCACCAGTTGCTCTAGGATATGGACAAGAGCAAAGTTGAAGGCTAGCTCAGCAGGATGGTCAGTGAAGAGAGAGGAAAGCCATAGGTAGTGTAAGTCTCCAAGAATGGAGATCTCAACAAACGGAAAGAGAAACAGAATGTATTCCGATTTGGAAATTAAGTAATCAAAGAATTTCTTATAGTCAGAGGAGTTAGGTAAGAGTTATGCAAAACAAGAAAATTATTTAAAGAATAACACTGAAGTCTTATCCAGAAGGCGAAAAATATTCAAGAAAGTAGTGGCGTGAGTAAGTTAAGTGTTTGTGTACATAGACGCAACATGAAGATTTGGTACGAAAATGAGTGTAGAGAAAGTAGAAGGGAAGAGAAAAGGGGCTACTTGGAGTTGGTAGCAGATGCCTACTGCAACGATAATTTACTACCATCGAGGTCGATTAGCACTTATTCTGATATGGACCGGTCCTGATCTGGACCAGTTCAGGAGGTTATCTGAACTTATCATTAAAGCTAGTTGTGAACTAACTGAACGTTTCTCTTTGTGTCTCCCACTTAAAGGGGCAGTCACAAGCTGCTCTCTAAATATAACTTCCCCGTCACTCAAAAATTAGAAGCACTTACTACATGCACACACCTTTCACTTAATATTTAAAAAGGGTGACTCCAACATCAACCTTGGAATCCCCTTATGATGGGACCATATGGACCATAAATGTCCCCAGGTCAGATTGTTCTCTCGGTATCGACCATAAATGTCTTGACACCGCCCTCAAATTCTTCTTCATTAACTTTTGCAACCTTTGCAGTCTTACATCTAATGTTCAATCTGTAGAACACTTTCCTCTGCTAAAACCTTATCTTGTTTTCCTCACCAAAACGCAGGTGTCCAGGTCAACTGACATTAACCCCTTTTCTGTTTCCTCCCGCTCCTTCTATCCTCATTTTCGTTCCAAAGCTGAATGTTGCGTCTCTGTGAGCAACGAATTGACTTGCACTCGTGCCCACGCTCTTGAATCATCCGAGTTTTCCACCATCTCGCTTCGACCACTCTCTAGCTAAATTTATTTGTGCTGTCTATCTCTCTCCTAACTCCTCTGACTATAAGAAATTTTGTTACTAGTTAACTTCTAAAGTGGAACATGTTCTGTCCCTCTATCGGAGTCTATACTTTCGCAGGGATCTTTCTCCTTAGCGATTTCAATGTTCTCCACCAATTTTGGCTCTCCTCTCACTTCACTGACTATCCTGGTGAAATAGCCTTCAACTTTTGCTATCATAGAGGAACCGATGCAACATCTTACTTGTACTCCTGACCGTCTTAGAGATATACACCCAACATTCTTGACTTTTTCCTTATTTCTATTCCTTCTGCTTAAGTTGGTACCCTATCTTTCCCGTTAGGGTCTTTCGATCACAATGCCATATCTGTACCTTGTCATGTTTCTCCAATCCCTCCTCAGGATCCACCAAGCCGAAGGTGTCTCTGGCGTTTTTTCTTTGCAGTTAGGTGGACCTGAGGAGGTATTATGCTGAATTTCCTTGGAATGATTACTGTTTCCGTGTCCGAGACACATCTCTGTGTGCTGAACGCATAACAGACGTGATAGTATCTGGCATGAAATCGTACATTCCTTATTCTTTTTTCATCTTAAGCCTTCTACACCTTGGTTTAAACACAACCTGTTCTCGTGTTATACATGAGAGGTTCCCTTCCATCATCTGAATATCATGCACTTTATATTTCTGCTCGGAATCATGGCAAGTCTGTTCTCCAACTTGCCAAACACGCCTTCATAAAAAGAAAATGTCAAAATCTTTCAAACTCCAACTCCCCTCGTGACTTCTGGCATCTGGCCAAAAACATCTCTAATAAATTTACCTCTTTATCTTTCCTTCCTTTATTTCATCCTTTTGGTACCACTGCCATTACACCTGTCTCTAAAGCTGCACTGTTCTCTCAGACCTTTGCTATTAACTCTACCTTGGATGATTCTGTGCTTGTCCCTCCCTCTACTCCTCCCTCTGACTATTTCCTACCAGCAATTAAAATTCTTAATAATGATGTTTTCCATCCCCTCGCTGACCTAAACCCTCGGAAGGTTTATGGATCTGATGGGATTCCTTCTGTCTACCGCCTTATAGCTTTAATCTCTTGGATGTCTAAAGTTTGTGAATCTATCCTCAATAGGAAGATTCTTAAACATCTGTCACTTTATAATCTTCTATCGTATCGCCAGTATGGCTTCTGTCATTGCCGCTCTACTGGAAATCTGAAATTCCTTACTTAGTTGGTCATCCTCTTTCAGAGATTTCAGTGAAACTTTTGCTGTCGCGTTAAACATGTCAGAAGTTTTTTGATAGATTCTGGCACAAACCTTTGATCTCAAAATTACCATCTTATGGCTTTTATCCTTCTTTCTGCAACTTCATCTCAAGTTTCCTCTCCGACCATTCTATTGTTGCTGTGGTAGACGGCCACTGTTATTCTCCTGAATCTATTAACAGTGGTTTTCTTCATGGTTCTGTCCTGTAGCCCACTCTCTTGCTATTATTCATTAATGATTTTTCCTAACCAAACTTCTTGTTCTATCCACTTCTACATTGATGATACCACTCTACTTAAATTGCATGTTTTTTGTTTTTTTTTCCTGAGATGAAAAAAAATGAATTAGAATAAAAAAAAAGGCCCACTGGAATTGCTGTCTCTAAAAAGGATCAAAAGAATCAGTCAAAAGCCTGGGGCAAATGTCTTGACACCACTCTCTTAAAAGAAGTTAAGTCGTAAGAAGATGGAAATACAGAAACAGGTAGGGAATCCTAGAGTTAACTCTTGTATTAGGAATTGGACAGAATATGGATGAGAGGAAGAAGAAATCCTTGTGCAGCGGGGCCACAGGAGGAGGGGAGGCTTGCAGTTAGCAAGATCAGTAGAACAGTTAGCATGAGAAAGATAGAAACAGATGCAACATTTCGGCGATGAGAAAGAGAATGAAGACAGTCAGTCAGAAAAGGAGAGTTGATGAGATGAAAAGCTTTTGATTCCGCCCTATCTAATAAAGCTGTATGAGTGGAATCCCCCCAAACATTCGAAGAGTATTCCATACAAGGACGGATAAGGCCCTTGTACAAAGTTAGCAGTTGGAAGGGCGATAAATACTGGCGGAGACACCGCAGAACTCCTAACTTCATAAAAGCTGTTTTAGGAAGCAATGAGAAGTGAAGTTTCCAATTAAGATTATGAGTAAAGGACAGACCGAGGATATTTAGTGTAGAAGAGGGAGACAGTTGAGTGTCATTGAAGAAGAGAGGATAGTTGTCTGGAAGGTTGTGTCGAGTTGATAGATGGGGTAATTGACTTTTGAGACATTGGAAACTACAAAGTTTTCTCTGCCCCAATAAAAAATCTTAGAGAGATCAGAAGTCAGGCGTTCTGTGGCGTCCCTGTGTGATCTGTTGATTTCCTGAAGGGTTAGTCGTCTCTGAAAGGACGTGGAAAGATATAGGTAGGGTGGTATCATCAGCGTAGGATTGGATAGGGCAGAAGTTTGGTTAAGAAGGTCATTAATGAATAATAGAAAGAGGTGGGTGATAGGACAGAACCCTGAGTAACACCACTGTTAATAGATATATGAGAACATTGGCTGTCTACCACGGCTGCAATAGAACGGTCGGAAAGGAAACTTGAGATAAAGTTGCAGAGAGAAGGATAAAAGCCGTAGGTGGACAGTTTAATATCAAAACTTTGTGCCAGACTCTATCAAATGCTTTTGATATGTCTAACAAGACAGCAAAGGTTTCACCGAAATCTCGTAAAGAGGATGACCAAGACTCAGTAAGTAACACCAGAAAATCACCAGTAGAGCGATATTGACGGAAGCCATACTGGCGATCATATAGAAGATTGTGAAGTGACAGATGTTTAAGAAGCTTCCTATTCAGGATAGATTAAAAAACATTAGACAAGCAAGAGATTAACACTATAGGTGGTAGTTTGAGGGATTAGAACGGTCACCTTTTTTAGGAACGGGCTAAATGTAGGCAAACTTCCAGCAAGAGGGAAAGGTAAAAGTTGACAGGAATAGTTGAAAGAGTATGGCCAGGCAAGGTGTAAGCACGGAAACACAGTTTTTGAGAACAATAGGAGGAACCTTCTCAGGTCCATAAGCCTTCCGAGGGTTTAAGCCAGTGAGGGCATGGAAAACATCATTACGAAGAATTTTGATTGAAGACCTGAAATAGACAGAGGGAGGAAGAGAGGGAGGGACAAGCACTGAATCATACAAGGTGGGTTTTTTTAGCAAAGGTTTGAGAGAAAAGTTCAGCTTTAGAAACAGATCAGATGGCAGTGGTGCCATCAGGATGAAATAAAGGAGAGAAAGATGAAGTAAAGTTAGTGGAGATGTTTTTGGCCAGATGCCAGAAGTCACGAGGGAAGTTGTAGTTTGGCAAGTTGAAGAACAGACTTGGCATAATTCCTGGCAGAATATAAAGTGCATGAGATTCAGGAGATAGAAGGCTCAAGTGCCTTTCGTGGGCAATCTCTCTTTCACATATACCACGAAAACAGGCTGTTAAACCAAGATTTAGAAGGTTTAGGTTGAGGAAAAGAATGAGGAGTGTACGCCTCCATGCCAGACATATCACCTCCGTTATGCATGCAACAGACAGAGAATGGGTCTCTGACACGGAAACAGTAATCATTCCAAGCAAAATTAACATAATACCTCCTCAGGTCCCCCCATCTGGCAGAGTTTAAACTTCATATCTCATCTCTTGCTAAAAGAACTTCTATGAAGTTGTGCGTTATGAGGCGTCTCTGCCAGTTTTTCTCACCCCCCAACTGCTAACTCTGTACTTATAATCGGGTCTCATCCGTCCATGTACGGAATACTCTTCGTATGTTCCATTCACAATTCTTATACATAGGGTGGAATCAAAAGCTTTTCGTCTCATCAACTCCTCTCCTCTGACTGACTGTCTTCAGTGTCTTTCTCTACGCCGAAATGTTACATCTCTTTCTATCTTTTACCGTTATTTCCAAGCTAACTGCTCTTTTGATCTTGCTAACTGCATGCATCCCTTCCTCTTGCAGCCTCGCTGTACAAGGCTTTCTTTATCCTCTTACCCCTAGTCTGTTCAACTCCCTAATGCAACTTCTTATGACTTGACTTCAATTAAAAGGGAAGTTTCAAGATATCTATCCCTGTCCTTTAGCTAATTCTATCGGTTCTGTAAGGAGACTGGCGACTAAGAAGGCCTTGCTTACTGCTAGTCTCTGCTCCTTCCGTGACCTCGCTACACAAGATTCACAGAACCGGTTGCAGGCCTTGCAGATCATTCATGATTCAGATAAATGTATTCTTCACATTTCTCGTTCTGAGATGTTGCAGAAACAATATGCCAAGGCAACTCCTGTTTCTTTCCGGGTACATGATGTCGTTTTTAAGGTCAAACCTGACAAACAAAGTTAACCTCCAAATTTTCTAGTCCTTATGTCAATAATGACAACTAATTCTAAATTTATGATGAGAACACACAGACTTCAGTAGTTCATGCTTATAGGCTGAAAAGTAATATCTTGGCCCCTACTTCTCCATCTTCTCTCGTGCCTATCTCTTCTCTACCCTGCCTACTTCCTCTCTTGTAATTTATGTCCAAGGGCAGGTTCAAAGTTTTTTTGTTTTGTTTTTTGTATGATATATTATGTATTATGTCGTATGTATGTATTATGTATTATTATTATTATTATTTATTTTATTTATTTTATTATTTTCTTTTTTTTACGTGCCAGATAAGATACTTTGTATTATTTCCTTCTTATGCTGGGATGGTTCTAATTTGCTGTCCTCTACACTCTGTGCGTGGAGGGATTGTTTCCTTTGCTGTCTGTATACTGTGTATAGGTAGGGTCCCTGAGCGCACGAGTTCGATTCGTACCCATTGTCCGAGTGTAGGGAAGGACTTTCTCTCGGGGTAATGGTTCATGAGGCTTCAAATAGGAGATAGGCTACCCAAAAATACCTCCTGTAAGTCCGTAAACCTCGTGAAAATCCCACACTGAAGTGACGGTGCATCAGCCGTTACTTTGTGCGTCCTTAACTACTCGCCACAGTGTCCACAGTGCACTCACTTCTCTGTTGCAAGTAAGAAGCGTTCAGCAGGTGATGTATTCAGCGTGATTGAGTTATTCAACAAGGTGGCTCGTAAAAAATTGATTTACAAACACAATTGTATATAAGAGCGAAGAAAAGTAAATTGAAATGTTTTCTTTATCATATTGTGCACGCGTACGGCCAGATGTGTGTGTGTGTGTGTGTGTGTGTGTGTGTGTGTTTTCATAGTTATGAGGGCGTGAATACATTCAGTAAGTAAGTGTGAGGGATGATTCTGTTTATACACGCATGACTAATGTGTGGAACGTGTATGAGACTTAATTAATAACAATCATAGCACGCACGAATTGTAGGCCGTAGTGCATCGGGGCGTAGGGAGCGTAACATTGCTCCATAAATAATTACAAAGCTCAGGAGGATTGTCCTTGTATATCAAGAAGAAAAACGAACAACTTATATTTGCACATGTGCATTATTGAACACGAGAGAGAGAGAGAGAGAGAGAGAGAGAGAGAGAGAGAGAGAGAGAGAGAGAGAGAGAGAGAGAGAGAGAATCATCAACCTTTCTATTTGCTTTTTGTTCTCCCGAAATTTTGTTTGGATGAAAGAAAGAGAGACACAAAATGAACAGGAAATAGATATAAATAAGTAGTCATGCAAACGTTGTTTAAGTCACATCGCATTTACGAAACTACTGTATATGTGTGTATATCTAAGAGAGAGAGAGAGAGAGAGAGAGAGAGAGAGAGAGAGAGAGAGATGTAAAAATATAAGAGTTACATAATTACAACGAGGGAGGAAAGAAGCGACGTAGGGTGAGACAGGGAGAGGTAGTACACCTTCTAATCACGAGAAAAATGTTGACAACAGAACAGTGAGGAAGGATCAGAGGGGATGGAGGGAGAGGGGAAGACAATATATCACGAGGAGGAGATAAAGTAGTGGCTGGGGAATGGAAGGGATTAGGTTAAATTAAGTTAAGTTAGTGTTTCCATAGAGTCAGTAATTAATTACCTGTCTTTCTGTGAGGCGTGTAACGAGGTAATCAGGTCGTTGTACTCGGGCCAATAGCAAGAAACAAATTAGAAAAGAAAAGGAGTTATGGTGATGGAGGAATGGAAGTCTCGCTCATAAAACTATAAGGAAAGTTCTCTATTTTAGACCAGGAAGTGGTGATGAATAGACAGCTTATATGATCGCAAAGAATGTAACATATTCTGTAAAAGGCGTAAATAGTAGAGGCAAAATGTAAAAGCATGCAGTTCAACAAAATATAATGTCAACAGCTTTGAGATGAAAAAAAAACATTATGAAAACAATAAATGAATTAATTACATTGATATATAAAAACACATTATGGTTAAAGAGTAACATTGTATATTGATATTGCTATTATTTTGCTGAAAAAGCAATCAATCAATCAATCATGAAGGTTTACGCCGGGGACACGTCGCCTCGCCTACCCAATGGCGCCACTCCGAGCAGTCACACTTCGCGAGTTTCCATGCAGGGTCCCTTCCCGTGCCAAGTAACTCCCAGGCATCGACTTTGCTGCAGCCATGAGTTCTGTGGACGTCCCTTCGGCCTCCTCCATGCTGGGTTATCGCTTTCGGAAACAAACCAATATGCAGGATCAGCTTCCTGGTAGTGTGCTACATGCCCATATAGTAGCAGTTGGTGTTGACGGACTATGCTGGTAATCGACCTCAAATCAGTCTCACGGAGCAATCGCTGATTTGACAAAATCATACCTGCTGTATCCCATGATCATGCGAAGGCATCTAGTACCAAAGACATCAATTTGCCTCTTCAGATCTGTGTTCAGAGTCCATGTCTCACAACCGTAGAATACGATAGGGATCACCAGCGACTTGAAGATCCTAATCTTCGTCCGTCTGCACAGGTCCCGACAATGCCAAATACTCGTGTTGAGCGAGTCCATAACACCGTAGGCCAAGCCAATCCGTCGTTACGCACTGCGCTACCAAAGTACGTGAAATTTTCCGAAATCTCAATGTCCTTGCCACACACACGGACGGATTGTACTGTTTCATCCAGTAAGCCTCCAAACACCTGAACCTTGGTCTTGGGCCAGGAAACCTGGAGTCCCAAAATCTTCGCCTCCTTGCGTAGTGCCTCTAGAGGCATTACCAAAACCTCCAGTGACTCAGCAAAGATTACTGCATCATAGGCAAAAACAAGATCTGTAATCTCAGTGTTGCCGACAGATGCTCCACAATGACGTTGGTCTTCAACTCTGCCCAGTACCAAATCCATGTAAATGTTGAAAATTGATGGAGCAATAACGCATCCCTGCCTCACTTAGGTATTCACAGGGAAGCGGGACACACCTCCTCCACACTTCACAGCAGTCACAGTCCAAATAGACCAAAAATCCTTGCAGGAACCCCATGGAGACGTAGAAGATCCCAGAGTGTTTCTCGATGCACTGAATCAAACGCCTTCTTGAGATCGACATAGGCTGCAAGTATCCCTTGTCGACACTCATGTTGGGGCTCCACCATTACGCGAAGTACTAGGATCCAATCAGTTGTTGACATACCGGGCATCAACCCAGACTGTTCAGGTCTCCAGTGTTTCAACAGGTGGCTTTCAATACGCATCAACAGCAAATGGGAAAGCACCTTACCTGCTATGCTGAGCTGTGTTATGCCGCGGTAGTTGTTGCAGTCCTGACAGTTCCCTTTCCTCTTCCAAATAGGGATGACCAATCCCATTTCCCAATCAGGGGGAATGTTACCTGAATGCAATACAACAGTCAAGACAGTATGCTACCCGTGGATCATGGCCTCAATCTCCGCTGTGAACAGCTCCGCACTGATGTTACAGATGCCAGCTGCCTTTCCACCCTTCAACTTTGCCACAGCCTCTTTGACATCATCAATGGAGGGTGCAGTTTCGTCAATGGGTGGATCAGCATCCAGCATCTGTAACCCTGCAGTTTGGAGATGTTCGCTTAGAGGATCCACCGTTAACAGTTCCTCAAAATACTCAGCCCAACAAACCATCTGCCTATCTGCGTCCGATACGGGGCAACCATCTGCTGTTCAGATAGCACTCGCCTGAGATGTAGACTTGGAACGGAGTTTCTTCAGGGTTCGATAGGCAGGTCGGAGGTTATTAGGTTTTAAATGACAATCTACATCCTCAGCGAGACCTCTGACATACCTCTCCTTGTCTCTCATCAAGAGAGCTCTAGCAGTACGTGACAGAGCCCTGTACTGGTCGCGGTTCCCAGCAAGTCTGGCAGCGCAACTCGCCTCAATGCTGTCCAGCGTCTCTACCGAGGCGAAGCCATTCCGTGACCTTGGGCACTCCCC
>NC_059296.1:23311185-23328685 GCF_017591435.1 Portunus trituberculatus
TAAGTGTGTTTGAGGAGCTCAGTGAGGCCATGCCAGCTGATGCCCAGCCTGTTTTGGACTATTTTGAGGACATTTACATTGGCCGTCCTCAACTCCGGGGGCGCCGTCGTCCTGCTACTTTTCCAATTCTTCTGTGGAACATGTACACCAGAGCTGAGGAGGAGCTCCCCAGGACCAACAACTCAGTTGAAGGCTGGCATCGCCGCATTCAGTCCAGCATAGGCTGCTACAATCCCAACTTCTGGAAATTCCTGAAACTTCTACAGAGTGAACAAGCCCTACAGAAAGTCCATTGCACACAGCTTCTTGCAGGACATGCTCCTGAACCACCACGCAAACGTTATGCTGACTGTAATCAGCGTATAGTTAGATTAGTTGGACAGTATCAGGAACGCACTAATATGGAATATCTTCGTGGCATAGCCTATAACATTGGACTGTAATGGTTTATCACTGTAATGGTTTATTTTAATGATTTTAATGATTTTAATGAATATATTATTAATAAATGAATATATAATGTATAATGAAATTTGTAGCAATTCACACTTTCGATTTTTCTATGGGTGGGGGGGGGATATTGTCCTAAGGGGGATTTTGTCCTAGGGGGGATATTGTCTGGGGGGATATTGGTAGGGGGATTTTGTCCGGGGGGTTTTTGTCTGGGGGGATATTGTCCTAGAATCTAATAATATTACTACTGCTACTACTACTATTGAGTACAATATATCATTATTAACAAAAAACAACAACAATAATAATAATAACAACAGCAACAACAACAAGGGCAATAAGGTAAACACAACTCATGCAGACATCCTTCACCCAGATGGGAACCGCCTTGTCGTGGTGGGGGCTTGCGTGCCCTGTGACCTGGCGAGCTAGGCTAGAGGGGCTTAGGCCCCTGCTCTGCCCTTTCGAGGGGGAGAGGGCTACCCATGCTAGTAAGGTCGCCAGTGAGGGGCCAGACTAAATGGTTCCTACGTAGGCTGCCAGTGGACCAGCGGAGCCACCCGCTGGAGGGATCGCCCAATAGGGGCCGTCCTGTGCTGGATGGTTGGGTGTCCAGGCTGGGATGCTTTGGGAGGGGGGTCTCAGCTCTGTCGTGGACAAACATTCGTATCATGTGGGGCCTTTTTTAAAACGACTGGTCCGCATGGGGACGAGGTACCCCGTCCACGGCAGCCAGCGCTCCTCCCATTGTAGTCCCAGTAGGTGGTTTCCTTGCCCTGGAGCCAATTTTTGTGTAACTGTTTTTTTGGGGAAAAGACAAAAATACATTCAGGTTCTCGTGAGGTGGCTAACCTGGCCTACGAGACGTCATCTTCAGGTCTGAGTGGGAAGGAGGATTCCCCTCCACAAGGGTCTCCCACAGCAGTCTCCTGTTCTGGGAGTTCTTCTGAGGGTCGCATTTCTGTTGCATATGATTCCTTTGTGATGTTAAAGTTAATCCATCATTTTCCTATCATGCCTTGCACTCACTTCTCAAAGCGTATGGTACGGTTGTTCGCATTCGACTGGTTTATGATAAGGACTTTCCTTCTAACCGCTGCTATGTGACGTTTATGTTATGTGATGAAGCCCGTTTGGCTTATGAAAATGTAGCATCTCTGCCCCTTGCCGTCTCTGGCTTTAAAACTGAATTTCTCCAGTCACGTAATATTTCAGACAATGACTTGGATTATATCCCAAATGTTTTTGAAAACTATTTAGAGAATTCAGTTCCAGAAGTCCGCCAGATCCCGCCTCCACGTTGGTTTGTGGCGTACTATAGAAATGGGCGTGGAATTTCATCCATGCCTCCCGGTACCTGTCCAAAGAGATCGGCACGATTCCTGAGGGAATCTCAAGAAATATGGGAAGGGGTGCTTGTGCGAGCAAAGATATTACGCAAGCAAGGATGTTGCAACATCTCCCATGCCCTTCTGACAGCATGTTTGAGACTGTTAAGGCTCATCCCACCTTTAATTATAGCAAAGGTTGTGTTTATAGTCAGGATCTCTATGAATTTCCCAGAAGAGGAAATACTAGCAATGTGTCCTAGCTCAGTCCAAAAGGTGACTAAGATGAGGAACTCCTCCAACATGGTCCTTCTCACCTTTTTGGTTCCACCCTTCCTGACCGTGTTAATATCGGTCCTATCAATCTTAGGGTGAGGCGTTTTGTTTCTCGCCCTCTTCAGTGCTTCTCATGCTATGGGTACGGTCACGGAAAAAGCTCGTGTAAGGAAGCTTCTCGATGTGGTAATTGCTCTGCACTAGACTCACATTCAGAGGAGCATTGCAATGCTGCAGCTTATTGTTTTCATTGCCGTGATGCTCACCAGGTACGTTCCAGGCAATGCCCCAGGTATCGCCTGGAGCAGGACATTCTACAGCTTGCTAACAGTCAGTTTATCAGCCTCGGTAGCGCCCGCCGTGAACTCCTGTACCGCCAGAAGGATGGTACTGGTGCGACATCCTATGCTTCATTGGCCGCTCGCTCTTCAGCTGAGTCTGCCGGTCCGAAGACAACTCCTCCTGCTACCTCTCGCTCTGTTGGGGCGGGTGGTCCTGTTCATCTGGCTAATAGGTTTGCCCTTTTGTCCGATGACTCGGTTGAGTCATCTCTTAAGAAGTGACGAGAATAATACGGACTTGACCAAAGTCACCCATGTAGTAGATGTCCATTTGCCACCTGTATCGCCTAAGCCTTTGAAGGGCTGACCAAACGGCACCGCGGCTCTGCGGAGTCGTTAGATTTAGCTCAGCCTAAGCAGTCTAAGTTTCTCCCGGTGCACATAATCGTGAGTCCTCCAGGGACCGCTCTGCAATGGTAGCTCCAGTAGTTTCTGTCCAGCCTTCTGTGACGCCCTCCGTCTCAGATCGGGCTTCTTGTGATGAGGACGGTCTGAGCATGGAGACGTCCGATGATATTGTCACAGCCGTCCCTCGTGGACCAACTGTATCGGAAAGTGCAGTCCTGCCTGATCCTCGTCCTCCGAGGACCGGTAAAAGTGATGATGGTTCGCATCACTCACCGATAAGCCGAAAGGCTGCGGTCCAACGACCCGGCACATCTCAACTCCCGGTGTCTTCTCGTCGTTTGATTATTTCTAGTCAGGTCAGTCACGGGCAGCCTCAAAAGGCTCGCCCGTCCACTGCACCCAAATAGTCATCTTCAAGCTTCTACAGTGGAACTGTAGAGGCCTTCGCGCCTCGTGGGGAACTCCGAGCTTTGCTGTCGGAGTTCTCTCCAGCCTGTGTAGCTCTACAAGAGACTATGCTAGGTGATAGTACTTATTCTAGTCCTCCTGGCTATCGTGCCTTTTTAACACTCCTTTCCTGACCAGGGCCACCACGGTGGCACAGCTATTCTAGTCCGTCAGGATATACCTGTTATCCCGGTACAACTTAACTCTCCCTTCAGGTGGTTGCTGTTAAGGTCTTTATGGGACGACTGTACACCATTTGCAGTTTATATCTCCTCCTCGGCTTCCTGTCTCCAGGGGTGAGCTTGACGGCCTGGTGCGTCAGCTGACTCCGCCTTTTCTTTGTTGGGAGATTTTAACGGCCGTCACCCATTGTGGGATGAAGGTGCTAGTAATCCTCGTGGGGTTTTAATCGGTTCTTTTATTGAGGATGAGGGATTGGAGGTTTTAAATTCTGGGGATGTTACACATTTCCACAGTCCTACTGGGACTTTTACAGCTATCGATCTTTCTCTTTGTACATCTAATTCTTTCCTTGATTTTAATTGGCGGGTCCTACCGGATTTACACGGTAGTGACCACTTTCCGATTTTATTGAATCTGTGAACTCTGAGCCACAGTCCCGGCCCCACGCTGGGTTTTAGACAAGGCAGATTGGCCTCGATTCACAGACCTTAGCTCTTTTATCCGTCCGCTGGCTGACTTTTCTACTTGTGCTGAGGCTGTTGATTATTTTACCGATTTTTTATTTCAGTAGCGCTTCAGACAATCCCTAGGACGTCAGGTCGCTTTACTAAGCGTCCCGTTCCTTGGTGGAACGCAGCATGCACTGCAGCGGTGAAAGAGAAACGGGCAGCTTTCTCTCGTCTCCGGCGACATCGTGGGGACCCGCAGTGCCTGGAAGCTTTTCGGCGCTGCCGAGCTCGGGCCCGCCGCGTTTTGAAAGAGGCACAAAGAGCCTCTTGGAAAGCCTATGTCTCTTCCATTAAACGTCCGCACCCTCTTACGGATGTCTTCAACAAAGTCCGCCGAATTGCTGGGAAGTATTCTGCTCCTTCCCCACCAGTTTTGTTGTCTGCTGGGCGAACGGTGGCAGACCCTAGGACTGTCGCCGACCTCTTCGCGGAGCACTTTGCCAGTGTTTCCCAGAGGCATCCTGCAGCCCCGGGCGCACGTCACCGCCAGAGAATGGAATCTCTCGGCATAAACTTTTCTTCCGCTGGAGGAGTCTTATAATGTCCCTTTCTCTGCTTCCGAGTTGCGGACTGCTTTGTCCCAGTGTCATGACTCTTCTCCTGGGCCAGATGATATTCCTTATGCCTTCTTGCGCCACATGTCTGACACTGCTTTTAACTTTTATTAAATCTTTATAATATGATTTGGCATACCGGTGACTTTCCATCTTCTTGGGCTGTGGCAGTGGTTCTCCCATTTCCGAAGCCTGGGAAAGATAATCTCCAGGCTACGAACTACCGTCCTATATCTTTGACGTCCTGTATTTGTAAAGTGTTAGAAAAGATGGTAAATGTAAGACTCATGTGGTACTTGGAGAGGGGAAGTACTTGTCATCGGTACAGTACGGCTTCCGAAAGATGAGGTCTACTACTGATGCTCTTTTATCCCTAGAGTCTTCCATTTGTGAGGCCTTCGCTAATCACCACCATCAAGTAACAGTCTTTTTGACCTGGAGAAGGCCTACGACACGGCTTGGTGTCATGGCATTTTACAGTCTTTGTTTAATTTTGGCCTTCGTGGCCACCTTCCTATTTTTATCCAGCAGTTTTTATCCAGACGTTTTTACGGGTTCGAGTTGGGAGTGTTCTCTCCGATGCTACTGCTTTAAATGACGGTGTCCCACAGGAAGTATTCTTAGTGTTACGCTATTCGCAGTTGCAATAAATGGTGTTATAGATACTCTACCAGATGGCATTCACAGCTCTTTATATGTGGACGACTTGTGCATCTCTTTTGCTGCTGCTAGGATGTCACTGATTGAGCGCAAGCTCCAACTGGCGATCAATAGGGTGTCCAGTTGGGCCAACATGAACGGTTTTCGATTCTCCACCTCGAAGACCGTAGCCATGCATTTTGTCGCAACCGTGGTGTCCATCCAGACCCGGATTTATACCTCGCCAATAGACGCCTCTCATGCGTGGAGGCGACTCGATATCTTGGCCTTTTATTTGACAACCGTCTCACCTGGGTTCCCATTTCCGTTCTCTTAAGGCGTCTTGTCGGCAGGCACTATCCCTTCTTCGGGTTTTAAGTCACACCTCTTGGGGTGCGGACAGGGACACGTTGCTGCTGCTTCACCGTACACTCATACTTCCAAAGCTGGAATACGGCTGTGAGATCTACTCATCCGCAACGGATGCACGACTACGCACGCTTGACCCCGTGCATCATGCTGGGGTCCGCTTGGCTACGGGTGCATTTCGGACATCTCCAATACCTAGCCTTCTAGTGGATGCTGGTTTCTGGCCGCTCGACCTCCGGCGCCAGTCTTCGATGCTCCGGTGTTGGTTTCGCACCCACCGTCTTCCTGATTCTGTCCCTTGTCTGTCAATGTTGCGGGACTCGCGTTCGCAGGCGTATGTCACTCGACCGAGTCTCCTAAACCTTTTGGCCTACGAGTTGCAAATCTCATGGCAGAGTTATCTATCGACCCCACTCCTGTGTACTCTTTCCGGCTCCCACGAGTTGGTTATTGGCAGCTTCCTGTTATCTCATTATGCCCTCCTGCCATGGATGGCAAGAAGGATTTTCTGCCAGCTCTGTCCCACACACGGTTTTTAGAACACTTTTTTTATCCATTCTGATGATATCCCTGTTTTTACTGATGGTTCCAAATCCGACGCAGGCGTTGGGTTTAGTGTGGTTTTCCCCTCTTTTTATCGGTCGGGCAGCCTTCCTTCAGTGGCTTCCGTCTTTACTGCGGACCTGTCTGCCATAGTCCTAGCTTTACAGATAATTTTTACTCTCCCGGTTTCGTCTTTTACAATTTCTAGTGACTGTCGCAGTGCTCTTACTGCTCTCTCTTGCACTATATCCTTTAACCCTTTGGTTTTATCAGCCCTGGAGTGGCTATATCTTCTTACAAACGAGGATATCGTGTTGGGTTCTGTTGGGTCCCTGGTCACGTTGGTGTTCCAGGAATGAACACGCAGATCGCCTCGCTAAAGAGGCAGCAAGTCGCGCTCCATCTCCTGCCCTGTTCCGTTTCGAGATGTATTTCCTCTAATTCGTGAGGCAGTTGCAGCAATTTGGCAGAGGAGATGGCTAACGGGGTCGCAACCTCGAAAATGGGAGAGATCACTACTTCCACTATCCCTCAGTGGACATACACCCATGTCCGGGATCGCCGTGCACAGACTTTATTGGCGCGACTGCGTATAGGTCACACGTACCTTACACAAAGGTACCTGTTGACCAGGGACCCTCAACCTTACTGTGATGACTGCCTGGTGCCGCTTACCGTGCGGCACCTATTGTAGAGTGCCCTAGTTTGATGAGTTACGACACCGCTACCTCTACCGCTGTCGCGGTAGAGATAGCGGTGTCTATTATATCTCAAAGGTCCTTGGACCAGAGTGTCTGGCCCAAGGCCATGACGTTTTAGATTTTTGGGAGAAGCTGGCCTTCTCCCAAAGCTGTGAATTTTATTTTATTTTATTATATATTTTAATGTTTTATTTAGGTTTATAGTATTTTTAGTTTTAGTTTTTTTTATGTATTGTTTTTAATCACTTTTAATTTTTATAAGCGGAGGTGGAGCAGGAGGAGGAGGAAGAGTTTTGAGAGAGCATAAAACAGAGAACAACAGGAAAAAGTAAACTCCTTTCACTTTATTCATTCACTCTCGATGGAAGACCCTGTTGTACGACCTGAAATCATTACGTGACACGGATACAGTGGCCTCGTTAGGTAGTAAACCGTACCGGTAACGATGCAGCCTGGACGCCGTTATCGCAGTTGGGAGAGAGGGGTCACTATGCCAGCAGTTTAGAGGCAAGATCCAAGAATGGGCGGCGGGATGGTTATGGCGCCGTGTGGAAAGGCATTGTGTTAACTGGCATGGAAATAGATTGGGTTGCGAGACGCGCTCGTGGTTGTTGGCAAGGTCTGCAAGTATGATGAAAAAAAAGTGAGATAGAAGTGGAGTCTATTGAGAGTCGGACGAGATGAAAATAAGTAGTGGAAAGAATGGTAAAAGGTGGAAAAAAAAGTTAATTTCAGTATGAACGATGAAAGGGTAGAATGGGAGTTAGTATGTGAAAAGTAAAACAGATGAGGGAAGATAAACGATAAATGACGGATGGAAGGATAGAGAAAAAAATGTGGGAGAGCTTGTTGGAAGGTAGGGTAAAATTAAAAAGAAATGATAAAGATCTGGATTAAAAGCAAAATGAGTAAGTTAAATAGAAAAGTGGAATGCTGATGGACGGATTATGAAGAAAATTGTGGAATGGAGGGTAAGAGGTGAGAAAACAACGAAATGGTAGAATGAGGGTGAAATGTTAAAGGAAATATTGTTTAGGAACTGACGTGATTGGACTTAGTGTGTTATGCTTATATAAACGTACGATACGTACGAGTTATAACGGTTATTAAAGGCGTGAAACCTGATGGTATATAATGAAAGAATAAGGTATCATAACCAAGTGACTATAAAGAGTAATCAACAATAACCCTGATTCTTTTAAGTTTATCCCCGTCTGCTTAAACACATTAGGACACGTAATTTCTAGTAAAATAATAGACACAGTGGAAAGCTTTTTCTCATTCATCTTACACTCCTATCTAAAGTATCTATAGAAGACTCAATACTAACTTATAATGAAAAGTACCAGGCATTTTTTTTAAATCGGTGAAAAAAAAAATACATGAAGGCTATATAAGCAACTTTTTTTTGGCGTGAGACAGTGTAATCATTTGGTTGTTGATTACGTGCTTTATGCAATTGTAGGCAACGCCACTCTACGGATATTGACAGCGCGTGCGATTCTTGACAGTTGACCTTACCCTGTTGCGTAATTGTGATCCCAGGTAACAGCAGGAGGAAGAGGAGGATAGCCGGGAACACTCAGACGCACTATTAGGCCAAATTTAGAGCGAGGAATTCGTGCAATTACTCTCCGGAATAACGGTAAAAGTAGGAATGGAAAAGAGCAAATTATTCGGAGGATAAAAAAAAATATTAATAGGTTGTCTGGAATGACGAATGAGGGTCCAGGTCTAGTAGTTTGTGTGGTACTCACATTGTGGTACCAAAGGACCTTCTGCACATCAGGGTTGGCGTTTATGTGGCATTCGAAATACACGTCGTCACCCTCTTTAATGGCCTCTGGATCCAGGTTGCTCCCCATCTGCAGGGTCACCACAGGCTTGTCTGCAGGAGAACATGGCATTAAGCTAGAAAGGCAATGGGAGATTTGAAGTGCAGGAAAGGAAAAAGATTAATTGAAGATTAATAATTATAAAAAGAAACGAAACAGGAGATGAAGTGAATATGAGTAAGATATAGGATGAGAGGGATTAAAAAAAAAGAAGTAAATATAAAGCAAATGAGGATTAGAAAAAAAAAGGGAAGTAGCAAGAAGGCATCAGCCTACACGTAGCAGTCTCCTCATGAATCATATCAATCTATTTCCAAAATCTTCATCCATATCTAATCATTAAGCTTCCTAAAGACTCACCATTAACAACATAACTACTTGATTTATTCCGTTCATCTACCACTGTATTTGAGTAGGAAATATATAAACCAAGACAGCTTATTTGAAAGCTTTACCAACTGGAGAAATAAAATGAAAAGACGAAGAGAAGGAATATGGAAGACAACACTGGAAAATATGAATACAAATTGAAGGTAAGATCGAATATTCGGGGATTTCTGCGATAGGTCAAGAATTATAAACAATTTTAGTTCTTGATTATGCATATACTAGGTAAAACAAAAGAAAAGCTAAAAGTGAAAATTACAGTGGTAAAGAGTTTATATACATAACGATAATGTTATATAGATATATGAAAGGGCAGCATCACACTTAAGGATATAAATCGTTGCAAGATGAAGATTAAATAATTAATAATGGTGCATGAAATGGAAGATTACAAAGAAAGGCAAATGTTCAAGGAAACGCTAAAGACTATTCGATATATAACAAATATAAATTATGCGAAATTTACTTCTTTTATTTTTCTCCATTTTGAAAACACGGGAAGTCGAATGATGATTGAAGATTACAAATAACTAAAAAAAAAAAAAAAAAAAAAAATCTGAAAATATTGAGAATGCTCTAAAAAGAAAAGTTCTGGTAAGGAGAGGGAAGAACAGACCACAATAAAGGAGTGAAATAAGAACTTAGGACGAAGGAAAATAATCTGGGAACAATAGAAAAGAGGAAAATCACGAAAAAAAGAGAGGGTCTTTTTGTCAGGAAAAAAAAAAAAAAAACGTTAGCGATAATTAGAAGAGCTTATCAGGGACACAAGGGAGGCTAGTAGGACCGAGGGGAAGAGGAAAATAAGGCCAAGAGGGGAAGACTCAGTGTTATTATAGCAGGAGTGAAGAGGGTGCAGGGTAGCGAGGAAGGGTTGGGGGAAGGATGGAATGCCAAGCTCTGTGAGAACCCTTAACATCAACCCAACTCATTACCTTTTTCAAATAGACGCCAGGAATACGCACACAAACACACTCAAAACACATAATTAAGCAGCAGATTCCTGGATACTAATTAGCAAGAGAGAAAGCCACAAATTACAGAAAGGTTTGATGATGATACATTTCACTGCTTCACCTCTCTCTCTCTCTCTCTCTCTCTCTCTCTCTCTCTCTCTCTCTCTCTATATATATATATATATATATATATATATATATATATATATATATATATATATATATATATATTATTTTTTTTTTTATCTATCTAGGTATCTATCTATCTGTCTATCTGTCTGTCTATCTATTTCTCTATCTGTCTCTTCATAATTGATTGATATTTACTTTTCTTTCAACAGTTTCTGTTCATTCATTCATTCATTCATTCATTCATTCATTCATTAATCCTAAATAGCTGTCCTTACTTCCTCCATTCCATCTCTCTTTTCCCATCCCTTAACTTTTCTTCTGTTACATCGCCAGCTCACATTACCTCACCTCACTTCAACTCACCTCACCTCACCTCACTTTGCCTCACCTCTCTTCGCCTCGCCTCACACAGTATCTCAGTATCTCAGGCATATTCGCTCGGAGCTGTGAGGTGTTCCTAAGACCGTTTACAGGCGGCGGCAATGAGGGCCTGGGTTGACACATCTGAGGAGCCCCATTAATGGAGCCCCTCCTTTCCTCGTCCCCCTCCTCTCTGTGGCCCACCACCTACCCCCTCCCTTCTGTGGCACGCTCACTAATGATGTTCTTGCTGCCTCCCGAAACATACAAGAATCCCAAGGAAGAGAAGAGCGAAGTCTGATTTAAGCCATAGTTTTCTTCCTCTCCTCCTCCTGCAGCATCTTGGCTTTGCCTTGCTAGTGTTGGTGTTGTTAGTAAGGAGGAATATGAGGTACGTATGTACATTGTTTTTTTTCCACGTAAAAATGTAAGTGGTGGTATTATAAACAATAAGAATGTTATTGATATCTTTGTTGTTGGTGGTGGTATAAGTGAAGGTGTTAAAGTCAGAAGGAATATGCAGTGTTTTGGTGTGCTGTGCGCATATTGTAAGTATTGGTGTTATCCGCGGGAACAGTATCAGTAGAATGATCGTTATTGATGTTATTGTTGCAGTCGTTGTTGGTTTTATAGCTAGAAGTGTTAATATCAATAAGGAATATGACGCGTGTTGGTATGAGGTGCAGGGATTATCAGTTATTAATGTTGATATGACATGACTGGTTTTGTTATTGTTATTATTATTATTATTATCATTATTATTATTATTATTATTATTATTATTATTATTATTATCATTAGCAATGTGATGTACGGTATAATACTGTTACTAATGTTCCCTGTTATGGAGTTATACAGTCAAAGGATCCGGTAAGGTGATATGACTGGATAGTTTGAGGAGGGAATGTAGACCTAAACAGGATAGAAATGTTTCTTTTTCTTTAATTCCTCCCAAGAAGAATAAAAACCAGCAACAGTTAACTAAATGAAATATAACAGGCCAATGAGGTTACACAAATTTCACCATGTTGACGGCAGACATATATTTTCTTTCCCATCTTTTATGTTTAAGGGAATGTTTTGGCTAAATAAAGGTAGCTAATGTTAATTAGGCAGAAAGACCACACTTTTGTTCATTTACTTGCTTTTTTCTCATAATTAGATTTGATTTGACATTTCATAGCATTTATCAATTTAATGATTTATCTATTTATTCATTTATCTATTCATTGTAAGAGATGCACAGACAGTTTTATTACTGAAACCCATTTTCTTTATTCTCTAAAGCAGGACGTTCTGTTTTGAAGTCACTGCCATTCTGAACAAGAAAGGCATCGATTTTATTTTTTACTTCTCTCGTTCATCTCTTCATCTCTTTTCCTTCCACATTTTCTTTTCCTCTTATTCTATTATTTGCCTTTGCTTTTTTTCGCCAACTTTCATTCAATTTACTTTCAAACTTTTCTATTTTCTCTCTTCTTTCTCCTTTTTCTCCTCCTCCTTCTCCTCCTCCTCCTTCTTCTCCTCCTCCTCCTCCTCCTCCTCCTCCTCCTCCTCCTCCTCCTCCTCCTCCTCCTCCTCCTCCTCTTCCTCCACATCATCATCATCACCATCATTTTTTTCCTTCTCCTTCCCTTCTCCTCCTTCTACTCTTCCTTCTCTTCACTCTTACATAACCTCACTTTCACTAAAATCTTAAAATAGTGAAGAAAATCCCAACATCAAGAGCTCAATGCAATACACTTGTAGCAGGCGACACCAGCTTTAGAAGATGAGTACAATCTTCCTTGAAACATGAACAAGTTTTTCTCCTTGCCTGTTCGCACACCTTTGAAAACGTGTCCCTCCTCTTCCTCCTCCTCACCATCATCGTCCTTTTCCTTCCACGCACACTCACAGACCTTCAATTTTTCACGTGTATAGGAAAGAAGTGTAAAGTGAATTTTCTCGCTCATTGTAATCTGGCGAAAACGTTGCAATATTAGTAATCTGTGGGTCTACAAGTGCTCTGTAGACGGTAAGGGGCGAGGGGTGAGGGAAGGGAGACATATGCTATTGTGGACGGGCGCCTGGGGAAATCAGATAGAAAGACTGGAGGGCTCGCCACGTCGGGAGGCCTCAAAACAGATGAGTTGTTCGGCGAGGGCGAAGACAGGCAGTGGATGGTGCGAGGGAAGGACATCATTGCGGAATGAATGACGTCGAAAACGAGAAGCGGAGGACTACAGGAGATGCGAGAAAGAGGAAGAACATGGAGGAGACGAGAGGAAGACAGGAGAGGAATAGGGAGGGCAGATGAATAAGGAGAGAAAGGGACGAGATGAAAGGAACGGGGAGAGAAGAGGAACGAGAGGTGAAGAGAAACAGGGGGAGGAGAGGAACAAGGATGGAAAGGAAAGAGATGAAAGGAAGAGGGAGAGGAAAGGAAGGAAGAGAAAAGAGAAACACAGGGAGCAGAGAAACGAGAAGGGGAGAGTAACGAGAAACCGTGATTGAATAAGTACAAGAAGGAAAGAGGAAGAGATGAGAGAAACAGAGAGCGAAGTGAGGAGAAAAATGAGAGAAAAGAAATTGGAAGAGCAAAGTAAAAAGGAGAGATTATAGAGGAAGAGGAGAAAAAGCAGGGGAAAGGAAAGAGGAAATAAGAGGGATGAAGAAAGAGGAAGGAGAAAAATGGAGGAAGAAAGGAAAACGGAAAAATGAGGAGAGGGAAATAATAAGTAAAAGGAAGGAAAGGAAAGGAAAGAAGAGAGGAAAAGAAGGAAGGATAAAGAGGAGAGGAAATATGCTAGTAAGGAGGGGAAGAAGCAGATATGTTTTTAAATCAGATTTGTCAAGAAGAAAAATAAAGAGGAAAGAAGAGAGGAAAAAAAGTTGTCTTAAGTTAACTGGATATCGGGGTTACAAATCCATACATGTTATAATTTCAGAGAGCAAGAGGGACAGCCAGGGAGTAAACCCATCTGGTCGCATATATTCCAATACCATCTCGTCATTTTTTCCCCTCCACTGCCCAGCTACTGTCTGTACCTATCACACATCAACATATCTCACTGACTCCATTACGCCTTCATCCTCTCCTACTCACTATCACATTCTATCTTCAGCAACTCCCACAACCTGAAGATCCGATCAACACCTGTCCTCTACCTGGCCATTCTCTTTCTCTTCCTGCCCCTCCTGTTCTTACTCCCTGCGCGCTTTAAGATCATTGAAGCGAGGGAGATGGAGGAAACTGGATGGAAAACGAAGTAGTGTGCCGCCGCAGAACTGAGAGTAGCAATATCGCCAACTTCGCCACGCTCAACTCCCGACTTGGAAACACTATCCTCCCACAATTACCTCTCTTTCTCTCTCTCTCTCTCTCTCTCTCTCTCTCTCTCTCTCTCTCTCTCTCTGTCTGTTTTCTTTTTTTGATCTCTTTTTTTTCTTTTCTTCTTATTTCTTATTTTTTATTGTTGTTGTTGTTGTTGTTGTTGTTGTTGCTTGTGCCGCTGTTATTGATGTTGTCGTTGTTGTTGTTGTTGTTGTTATTATTATTATTCTTCTCCTCCTCCTCCTCCCCCTCCTTCTCCTCCTCCTCCTCCTCCTCCTCCTCCTCCTCCTCCTCCCTTTCCTCCTTCTTTTTCTTATTCTTTTTTTTGTCTTTTTTCTTCTTTTTCTTCTTTTCTTCGTCTACTTTTTCTTTTCTCCCTCTTCTTCTTCTTCTTCTTCTTCTTCTTCTTCTTCTTCTTCTTCTTCTTCTCCTTCTTCTTCTTCTTTTCAATGAACTGGAATCACGTTGCGGCTTCGGCAGTTCATGAAAACTAATATGAGATAGACTTCTTGAGTAAATAAATTGAGCTTCAGAAATAGTCCTTTTTGTTCGTTGATTCGCTTCCTTATTTAATCTCTCTCCTTTCCCATCTCTCACTCTCTCTCTCTCTCTCTCTCTCTCTCTCTCTCTCTCTCTCTCTCTCTCTCTAATAGTTTATCATTATGCCCCATAAGTCCATTTGCGGCACACGTGTTTCTTCCGTCGCGTGTGTTGTAGTATTCATCACCAGCACCACCGCCACCACCACCACCACCAACGTAGACCCGTGGGTCATTCTTCCTTTCACAAATTACAGTTTATCATGCTCCGTCGCGTGGTAGTTCACAGTGGACGGAGTCTCTGGTTTCTCCTTACATGTGTTGTCTTCTTCATGATGTTCCAACTCGTCACCTTTCTTCATGTATTTTTTTTCCTTTCTTTATACATGTATGATATTCAGATTTGGGTGTTCCGCCAGGCACGTTACCACCTTTGTCAGACAGCGTTGTACGATTGTTACTTGGAGTGTGTTTGGCTTTTTTGTCTTCTGGGAGGGGAAGATATTTGTTTGAATCTGTTGATCTGTCTTATCTGATCTCTTTGTAAAACTCTTTTGTATTTTGAGCTTCCTGTGACATCTCTCTCTCTCTCTCTCTCTCTCTCTCTCTCTCTCTCTCTCTCTCTCTCTCTCTCTCTCTCTCTCTCTCTCTCTCTCTCTCTCTCTCTCTCTCTCTCTCTCTCTCTCTCTCTCTCTCTCTCTCTTTATTTAAACTTAATACACATAACATACTTATTTTACACATAAATATATTTATAGTTGGAGGTGAGTTCGTGAGCTAAGAGCGTACACACTGGCATGTGACGCTCATTTTAAAGCTGCTCCAGGAGACGGCATTGTGAGTGAGGGAGTCATAACACTGCCACTGTCAGCTGCGTACCTCCCTAATCACTAATCAGTACTGTCATGTCAGGTACACGCACATTCCATATCACTGTATTTCACTGTCACTTTCAGGCATACTATTTTCCTCCACTCCTTAAGGCACTGTCACTGTCAGGTGGATGGCAGGCTGGCGGACATTGACATTTTATCACCTGTCACTGTCACTATCAGGTGGATGTGTCCGTAGTCAGGCGTGGGCGGCGCACTTCACCTGCTGGGTGGACATACTGGAGACGTCCACTGCTGAGGCAGGGAGAGGTGGGACTGGGCACTACACATCCAGCTGAGGGAGCTGTACTTCATGATGGGCCTCACCTGCGCCTTGTACAGCGTCATGAGGCCCTTGGCGTCGACTAGGTGCCTTACTCGACGTAGGAGTGTCACCCTCAGGGATGCCTTGCGTGCCACGCTCTACCTCCATCCCC
The DNA here is from genome assembly GCF_017591435.1 of Portunus trituberculatus. NCBI lineage: Eukaryota > Metazoa > Arthropoda > Malacostraca > Decapoda > Portunidae > Portunus > Portunus trituberculatus. The sequence goes on from NC_059296.1 coordinate 23,326,711, forward strand.
AGGATGTTGATGGAGTCAACATGACGTCCTCCCGTGAACGTGAGATGACCAAGGCCTGAGTCTCTTCGGCAGCAAACTTGACTTGCCACTGTTTGCCCCAGGCCATGATGTCACCAAGGTGGTGGTTGGTGGCATCAATCACATTCACTGTCTCCTCCCTATTGAAGTTGTGTGAGAGAGTGGCATCGTCCGCGTATGCCGACACAAGCGAGAGGCTCTGAAGGAGGTCGTTGAAGTATACATTCCACAGGATGAGACCAAAGATCGAGCCCTGTGGAACGGAGGCCTCCACTGGGTGTGTGGTTGACGTGCACCTGCCCAACACTACTCTCAGACTCCGGCCTTGTAGGTAGCTGGAGAACAGCTCTAGCAGTTGTCCTGTGATGCCGAACTGTTCGAGCTTGGCCAGGAGTCCTTTGTGTCAAACTCTGTCAAATGCCCCAGCAATGTCAAGGGCAATGACGAGGGTGGGGAAACCGGCGTCGAGGGCGTCATGCGAGGCTTGTGTGAGGAGGAGGAGCATGTCGGAGGCGCAGCGTCCCTTTCTAAATCCATGTTGCCGTGGAGAGATGAGGTGACGCTCCTCTAGGTGACAGGTCAGCTGCTCAGCTATTATCCTCTCCAAGATCTTGCTGACAGCTGACAGGAGAGAGAGATGGGGCGGTAGTTTGCTGGGTCACCTTTATCCTTTTTTTTTGTGTACAGGAGTGACCCGAGCCTCCTTCCATGCAGCTGGCCAGGTGCTGGTTTGTAGGCACTGGCGGAAGATGTGTGTGAGGGGCTTTGTTAGCTCCTCCGCACAGTGCTTCAGCAGGAAGGGCGAGACGTCGTCAGGGCCGGGCGCCTTCCTGGTGTCGGTGCTGCGCAGAAGCTTTGTCACGGCGGCTTCGCTGAGCTGTAGGTGGTCCAGGGTTACGTCACACAGGCGGGTTAGTTGTGGAGGCTGACTGTCAGGCTCCTCAGTCGTCATTCTCCCGCTGAAGTGTGCTGCCAGGAGTTCAGCCTTGTCTTGGTTGGCAACTGCCAAGTTGCCAGAGGCTGTTTTTAGGGGCGGGATCCTCTCCTGTGTGACTGTGCCCTGCCGCTGCTTCACAAGGGACCACCATTGCTTGGGATCAGTTTGGTTACTGGCAAGCTTCCTCCGTAGACTTAACTCCCACCTCTGCCTCGCCCATGTAACCACTCTCGCCATGGTTTTGCAAGCAGCGCGATTCTGGTGGCCTTGTGGACGACGCTTCAGATGAGTTCAGGCCTTGTACTTGGCATCAACAGCTTGCCGGCACCTGTAGCCGAACCACGGCTGGTCTCGTGGATCGACTCTATATGTCCTGTGAGGGACGTGTCTGGCTTGGGCTGAGATGATGAGGGAGGTGAGGGTTGCCACGTTGTGGTTCACGTCATCCGTGAACATGGCTTCCCAGTTGGTGGAGGCTAACTCTGACGGGCAATAGCTGCAGCTGTAGACCGACACGATGGCACAAGGCTATACCACCACCTTGCCCGGCTACTCTGTCCCTCCGCACCCAGTGAGTATAGCCAGTTATCCTGTCGCATGTTGTTACGCAGCTGTCATTCAGGAACGTCTCGACGGCCACCACTATATCAGCCTTGTTCTTGAGAGCTGCGTGGGTCAACTCGCGACATTCGTTCTGAATCCACGTACATTTGACGACAGGATTCTTAGGCTACTGGGTGCCATGGTTGTACTACTAGAAACATGTGTGTGGGGTGACTTCTCTTTTTTCTCTTCCGTCACTCATCTATTTACTTCTTTTCTTCTTTCTTTTTGCTTTGCTTTTATTTACTCCTTTCACTTTGTTTCATCATATTTTTCTTTATCTTGTTTTTTTCCTCTTTTCTCTTCCCTTTTCTTCACAATTCGTAATTTTCTCTTTTCTTTCCTTCTTACATTCCTCTTTTCTATTGTTTGTTCGTCTATTATAATCTCTAATCTTCTATTTAATTCAGTTCTAGT